>NC_040011.1:35090981-35390981 GCF_000972845.2 Larimichthys crocea | reverse complement strand
CTTTGTTGAAGTTTGTGTATGTGAGTGCTTATGGTGTGAAATCTTCCTTGACCTCAAGTGCATCTTCTCTTCTCGTCTCGTCTCGTCTCGTCTCGTCTACAGTGCCACAATGGAGCCATGTCTGTGCTTTCTCTTTCTGTACAGTTGATTATTATCATTAAGTTACATCTGTAATATGCAGCCATATTTTTAGCATATTTATTCTGCCCTTTTCCTGTTATCTTTTTACAAGCTTTGTCATGTTTTTTTTATCCTTCTGTCACCCTCTTTTCTGTTGCCTCCTCTCTGTTATCCCACACTCCAGTGCCACTCAATGGCCAAACAGAGTCATACCCAGGGGAATGTTTAAAAAAAACTAGAAACAGAAGTGTTTTTTTTTCTTTTTTTCAAAGATTGTCTTGTCTTTTTTCTGTTTTGCTCTCTTTCCTTCAACTCATCGAGATGTCTCAGTAATTTATCTTCTCCTAAAACATCCTTTCATAGGAAACATTTAAAGGTGATTAAAGAATCATTAAGACAGACAATTACTGTCCTTTCAACAACAGGCCTGCCGCACAGACAACAATAGCCAGTTTGTATATCACTGAGTGTCATTTCCTTGTTTAACTCAGAAAGAGAAAGAATTTGTGTTTACGTCTCGCAGAGATCATTCAAAGACTGCAAACATTCACCATTTTACAAGTGTACTGGAGTCACAAAGCATTGCAAACAACAGCATGAATGCAACTACTTTACCATGACAGTAGTACACAGGTGCTGCTCCCTTGGCAACCTTGTGCCCAAGCGACACATTTTTGAAAGCAATGGAAAGATTCACAAAAAGGCAGAAAAGCAAAAAAGGCACCAGATAATGTCAAAGACATAAGTGCCTGCAGCGTACTGGGATAAATGATTGAATAAATAAAGAAATAATTGCTTTGGTTTTTAGCAGAATATATGAAACTGAAAGTGAGAGACAAAAACAGTTTTTATTCAGAAGAGCAAAGTGACAGATGCCACACTGCACTATGCACTATGCATGCACTATGCGCTGAACACTTAAGTATAACTGAGGGAGGTAAGAATGTCATTAGCTTTGCAGGTATTTGACCAAAGTAATGAGCAAACTGAAAATCTGACTGTAGATGAAAAGTTAAATGATAACCGACATTATCACAATATTCCCTGAGGCGGACATGCATTTTTGTGTCAATTTTAATGGAAATTCATATTATAGTTGTTTCGCTGAAATCTAAAAATGTCAATCTCGTGATGACGCTCGAGAAAAAGTCAGTGCAATTTATCCTGCAGGGAACATAAATGTCTGTACAAAGTTAGATCTCATTTTCTCTCAATTGCTGTCTGGATATTTTAAGCCTAAAGTGGTAGAATGACAGACCAGCAAGGCTATCCCTGGAGGCGCACTGCCACCAGGACTAAAAAGATACCGTGTGAGATACCATGAGGGAGAGCCGCAACTGTCTCATTAGTCTTTGCTGTTTACTCAAGTGATGATGGATGATAAGATTTCTACACTCTGCCCCCCCACCCCATTACTTTCTGCGTACACATATCTACAAAGTGTTTACTCTGAGGATCAGAAGTATAAGATGGTATCGTGTCTGAATATCTGGTTGATTCAACATTAATGTCATGTAAACAGTATCTAATCTGGTCAGACTTCATTTTCATAACAAAGAGGCACCAGCTGTGCTTAAATCCATCCCATCAGTGCTCTAATGGACATTAGCATCTTCACACACTGCTTTGATCTACATACTAATCATGATTAACTGATGATTAACTAGCTGAAATAACATTCAGACCTTTCACAGTGTGAAGAAGCATGTGTGGGGAGTCATAGTGGAAATGAATGAACAATGGTTCAAAGTCAAAGTGTCTTTGATCTCTGTCGGTTAGGACACCAGACAGCTGGGTCTCTCAGAGTAATGTCCTTATTAAGATCTAAGATCGTCATACTTCAGAAAACTTGATGTTGACTTCTTAGTTTTAATTATTCCCTTTCTAGTTTTTCTTTCTTTTTGGCTCTTTTGTCGCTTTGTTTCTTTGCAAGCTTCATTGTTTCAGGCAGTTGAGCATGAAGATGTACCAAAACACAAAGAAAAGTTTGGTGTATTTCAAAATAAATCATTTGCTTTGTTATATTTCTTGTTACAAAATTTCCTACACAATGAAATGGGTTATAAACAGATGTATCAGCCTGTTGACCACTATTTTGACCAAAAATGTCCAACTGAGACTATAATTGAAAACCTTTGCTACATGCAAGTGACACATAATAATGTCAAATTTATCCAGTAAGAGGGTAAGCACACGATGTCAGCCCAGATACACACATAGCAAACACAGAACCATAGGCATCTGCCATAATGTCTTCACATGGGGGAAAACCATGGGTTACACACTAGCTGTAAACATATTGCATGTGATTTTAGGACAGAAAGCTTTCAACGCTGTGCTGTTGGTAATAAAATTGTAAAATTTAGGCTAAAGAAAAAATAGCAGTTGACTGGCACACGATATGAACTGACTGTTATTAGTGTGGCTAAACCCCAAAAATCACTATAAGTAACGTGGCCTCATGGTTACTTGGTCGTAACACCAAGTCTAAGTAACTAAGCTTATCAGCTATGAGCAGCTGCTGTCAGACTCTCCGTGTCCACACTGGACACACAGAGTGTCCACTGGAGCTTTGATACTCAAAGCAAATTCAGGGCTGTTTGTAAAGTGGTAAATGTGTTGTAACTTCAGTTAAGCTATCACCACGGAGAGGTTATATCTCTATACATCAAATTGTTCTGTTATTTGAAAATCAAAATGACTGTCACCCACACACTGTGCCCTGCATTTTCAGTTATTATTAACTAAACCAGCAATTATCAGTAATAACCTGTTTCTCCCAGACCTCTTTGTGTAATCCGACCTCTTTGTGAGCTGTCCTCACAAAGAAGATGACTAATAGACTCAGCAAAGAAAGAGAAATTAGGGAGGATGATGAGTGAAATGATATAAGTGTATCTCCCTACAATCCAGCCTCTGTTCTTTCCTATGCAGGTTAGCAACATTAAATCAGTGACGCAGTGAAGTGGGAGTGTTGATTTCTAGATCTCATGATACTCCTGGACAGCCTGAAATGTCACTGAGCAGCAACAGCTCATGGAAACGGCATCAAGCTATCTGCTTCCTCTTAGTGTAAGTACAAAAACAGAGCATGCCTTTATGAATTCTCTTTTATTCATAATGCACTGCACCTAAGTGCTGTTGTTTATCTATGCTATCCACAGAAGGTTTTTGCTATAGTTCAGTAGGTATGATTAAGTAATTAATGTGTGTGAATTAATTCAATTCCCCATTACTTCTGACATTTATCTCACAAATGACTTGGGTTATAACTCTATTTCCTCATGAGCATCACTCAATGAGGCTTTGAGCCATGCAATTGTTTAATCTTGTTTAATTTGACTGAGCTGTAATTAACATAACATAAATGAAGGGCCCTGTAGTGATATCAGACACAGAATACTGTATGTTTCAAGTCACTCGTCATTCTCAGTTGTCATTCTACCATAAAGTAACAGATTTTAAGCTCCTCCCTAAGTTTCCTCATGGGCAGTAAAGTAACTCATTGTGAACTATAACTACAGTACAGCACCAGGGGAGTGTTAGTGTTTGTACCACAGGCATTTTGGACCACCGGCAAGAGGAGGTTTTTGGAATGGGGGGGGAGTGGGGAAATGCTGACAGGGAAAAGAACCAGTGTCATGCTAGAACTGGAGCAAGGCAAATGGCACTTGTTTCATATTTGGCTCTGTTAGCAAAGTTGTTGTCTTCTAGGTTTGTATCATAAGTAATAGAATCATAACAAATGCATGTGTACAGCTGTCTATATTTACAACAATGGTAATGCACTCTGGATCAGGAGGTGCTAAATTGTAAAAATACTGATTACTATTACTACTTCATACAGCAGCTTTGGCATTTCTTACTGTAGTAAGGTACTGTAGTAAGAAAACAGGACTCTTTAAGAAGAAGGTGAAAAGAAATCTCATAAAAAATCAAAACCACGAACTGTTTATTTGCTAACAGCTCTTCATATGCATGCAAAGTTGTTCACTGAAATTTATGTAAGCTGACATGAAGTTAAATAATGTAGTAGTCCTTTGCATCTCCTCTCCTCTCTTCTCTTCTGCCACTTAGATAAAGCAACTCCAGACTTTACCTCTCACCCACCATTAACTCTCTCCCCGTCTCCCTCAGTTTGGTGGTCTGTCTTGCAGAATGAGTTTGGGTCCCTGGGAGCGCTTCACAGCAGAATCCCCTGTGTTGCTCTCAGCAGTGACACAGACTTTCATATGCAGGCTGTCATGGATATCCTGTGCAAAGAAATCCAACTCTTCAGCACACACAGCAATGAGCGCCCTTCTGCACTGCTGGGTTTACAAGGTCTAAGATGAACAGAAAGGAAGAGGTTGTAGGGAAAATAATACCTCCTGCAACTGTTAAGCGGTGTGGTATAGTCTATCATGGGAATGATTGTAGCTCAGTGTGGTGAATTTGATATTTGTAAAGAACCAAAGAGGCTACATGACTCGCTTTTTAGATAGTGATAAATGTATATTTTTGTCATAGGGATGATAACATAGCAAACTATTATTAGGTTATTTTAACTGTTAGCTTCCTCTGAATCTCACAGTCTTGACTTCCTCGAACTCTTGTATGACTCTTGATTCACATTTCTTGCATAGCAATGAAGGTCGTGTCTGTTCAACTTTCTTTTTACATAAACTTCAGTTAATCTGTCCTTTCTGTCGTCTTACCCAAACTAACATTTACCTCCCGTCCTCCCTTTCATTTCATCCCCCCTTAGCTCAGTCCATTTATCTCATCTTCTCCCCCCTTCTCTCCTTTCTTTGTTGTTTTGTCTATCATCTATTGACTCCTGTCCTTCTCCACCATGCTGACCTGCACAACTACCAACCATTAATACTTTTTTCTCAACTCATTTTCACAAACACAGGAACACATACACATACAAGGTCCTATTAATATGACAATGCTCTCATCACTAAACAGTGCTGCCCACGCAGTGTACCACATTACTCCTCAGCCTAATCATCATCTCTCCTCTGCTCTCTTGTTCATTCTCCAGTTAAGTGAAGCAGCAGATTGAACCCCTCAGCTACTGTCATCTCCCGCTCGCTTTACTTTCAATTACCTTCTGTTTTCTGTGTATCAAAACTATATTACCAACAGATGCTCCAAAAAACTATGTCAACCGGAGGGATTTGCGTAACTGGTAAACTGCTGTATGCTGTTATGTCATAGTTCTCTATTTTTTTGGCGTTCATCCTTAATAAAACTGTTTGACACTGAACCTCTCCATCATTTCTCACTCATTTTCCGGCATGATATAATTTGTTGTAAGTGCAGGGTTTCATTAAAACCATATTAACCCCCAGAGAGAGAAAGAGAGAGTTGTGCCAGTGACTTGAAGAGTTCATCCATCTCCTGGGTTTTCCTCCATTCTCTCTCTCTCCCTCCTCAGACAGATAATTCAATATGTTCAGAACAGGACAGAGTGCTGTTCCTTTGCATAATTTTATTAAGCGACATTAGCAGCGCTATCAGAGATTTGACAGGAAGGAAATGGATTTGAATTAGAACGTGATAAAAGAAGGCATCAGCAGGAGAAAGGTGAGACTGTGTGTGCAGTGTGGTGTCGCACGAACAACACTTGTCCTCAGCCTCCCAAAGGCAGGATTTACATAACCTACTTAAGTTCCTGTTATTTCTCTTGGGGGGACCTTGTGATTGGATTGTTTTTTTTTGTTGTTGTTGTTGTTGTTTTTTTCAGACCAAACAATTTCTTTCCCCCATGCTTATTTCAGAGGGGAGCAATGCTATTAAAGTGCGTTCTGAAGTATTTGCTTCATCTCACATCCCTAAATGCCAGGAAATTGGTTGTGTTTTATTGAGTTTCTTTGCGTGCTTATATCTACTGAATATATGAAGGTTTTAGTCTCTGTTCTCATATCACTTTAATCTTGAGGGATCTGAAACCAGCAGCTGGGAAATCTAAATGTGTTTCTGTGCTGACCTCTTGCTATAAAACATGACAGTCTGAATAACAAATACTATATCAAATAAAGAAAGAACTAGGTGGAAAAGCATCAACTAGATTCCTGGTTTACCCAAGGTGAGACACTGCGTTTGGCTGATTATGTTGTAGCTCTTTTAGCATAATTAGATCGTAACCTCTAGTGTGTACTGTAGAGGTTTTCAGCCAGTTGTAGAGCAGCTGGGATGACAGTCAGCACCTCGAAGTCTGAGGCAAAGGTCTTGTGCTGAAAGACGGTGGATTGCCTCCTTTGGTTTTGGAGAAAATTGGTACCCCACTTGAAAAAGATCAGTGTGTAAGTGTCACTGGATCCTATGAGGGTCAAAAGGAGCATGAGATTGACGGATTAGTTGCGAATGTTGTGGTCAAGAAGAAACTGAGCCTGAAGGTGAAGTCACTGATTTACCATTTGATCTATGTTTCAACCTATGGTGATCAGTATATTGCAGAATAAGATCCCTGTACAGACTGTTGGGGGCGTGTTGCTTCTTGTACTGTTGAGACGTCCAGGATGTTCTGCAGCAAAAACACATGTTCACATTACAAAATCCAGCAAAAAGGGCATCTTAAATGTGCTTGGCCACCACTGTCAGGTTCAGACAGACAACTGGACCCACAGAGCAGATCAGAGACTGACAGGTGTAGTAAGGTGGTTTATTGACAGTCCGGATTCAGTACACAAAAGGCAGTCAGCGGGGCAGAAGTACAAAATCACGAGGCATGAAGAAAGTCCGAGAACAGGCAAGGGTCAAAAATCCAGAACACTGAGCAGACAGGCAGAGGTACAGGACGCTAGGCAAAAACGGGTCGAAGAAACAAACAGGGTTGGTACACGAGGAATCTATGATGAAAACGCCAGAGAGCTACTCACAAGGAAGAAGACAATCTAACAAGGACACACTGGGAGAGACATGCTTAAATACACATGAAGGGAGGAGCAAACGAGACACAGGTGAAAACAATGTGCAATCACAGGGAGTAAAGACACCAGGACAGAAACACAAAAAGGAAGTGAGGGAAACCAAAATAAAACAGGAAGTCTACCCACAAAACTAAAAGCCTGACAACCACAGTGACTATATTATCCAGATTCAACATCTACTATCAGTCTGGCCTCAAAAGGGCTAGTCAAAGTCTTTATTGACAAGGAGAGTGGAGAGTGACAGGTGGGATTATATATACCACATAGCATCTCCACAGTTTTAAACGGGAAGAGCTGAAGGAAGTGGCTCTGCAGGAAGACGTCTGTTTTACAAAAGGCTAAGCAAAGCAGCCCAGCTGCTGCTACACACTCTGTGAGCTGCAGAGACTGAAGCATCTGATATAGTGCAGAGTAGGTCAATCAAAGTTATGATGAGAAGGTTTATTCCCGGGTGAGTCATTGCCGTGAGCGATAGCACTGATTGTAAAATGATCGCTCCCACAATATCCGCTTCAGCTTACTTTGATGTTTGAGGGCAGCGGTGTTGTGACAGCACATGCTGACATCACATCTGGGTCCTGTTCCTGGTATGAGGATAACTGAGTTACGGTTGAGGTTGTTGACAGTTTGGAATATGCCCAAGATTTTCTGTTCCCTGGAGCAAGCCTTGGTATATCTTGTTACTAGAGCAGCAGCTTGAATCTTCGAAGTCACAGGTTATAGCTAACATTTTCAGACATAGCTGCCCCCTTGGTTTAACTTTTAAAATACTCTTGTAGAGCAGTGTGTAAAAGTGTTATTGGACCATTAACATAGAGGTAAATTATTTCTTGATTTCTTATAGGTGAAGATTTTTTAGATTTCAATCAGGAGGACGTATTTCCAGTGATGTTTAAAGAATAATAAAATTAATTTAACCAATAGGGCAGCTGACAGTAATAGAGTTTGAAACAGCCAGCTTTGACAGCAATGAGATGATTGGCATTGACCCTCAGTCAGCTGAGTTGAAAGTGGGAACAGTCACAGATGAAGAGAGAGAGAGTAACTAATGAATTGAGTAAGCATGAAGAGTTTCGGTCCTCAGCTTGAACTAAACTAAGCTTCATTTAAATGCTGTTTATCTGCATATTATATGCCTAAACTATATACTGACATCATGAGAATGTATGAAGCAGTCAGTTTGGAATTGCTTACATTAAATAGTAATTCAGTTTAAACGGGTAAATCTTTGAAAATGAAGTGAAGGAAACAGTTTGCTGTGGCATGTTATAGACAGAAATGTTTTAAACAAGCTATATTTTTCTTGGTTGTAAATCATCTGTTGAGCTGCAGTAGCGCTTTTCTCAAGCCATGCTGCTATTCATGGTTTTGACTTCTGTTACATTTTATAGCAAATCTGTTCAACTGCCAGTTAATCAGATGAAAATTATAAGATCATTTAAACTGGCAATCACTGTATTAGCCTCATAAATTAAATACTATAAAAGTTTTTTTCATCTTCCTCACATGTCATCATTTTTTATTTTTCTCCCTCTCTTCTGCCTCTCCTACCTGTTCTCTGGCAGATGTGATGGAGTGAGTATGTGTCTTATTGTTCGTCATGAAAATAAGATTTCAACAGATGGATGAGAGACTCTGTTTGTACATCCTGAATAGGAGGTGGTGAGATGAATCCCCAACTTCCAGACACTTATATACTATAATTATTAATTATAATTAATTATACTATAATTTTTAAGTTCTTAAAAAAAATGGAATATATAAACAATTATTTTGTCTCTGCAACACATAGAGCATGGACAGTCTATTCTATATCAAACAAATGAAGAATAATGACTGAATGAATGACCACTAACATCCCCTAAAACATATACACACAAATTAGGAATATACATAACTCATTCATCTCCTCCCTCTAGTTGCCAAGTTTCTCAATTATTTAAGTTACTATGAAATCAAAACTAGACCAAACAGGCAGCTTCTTGGGAGGGCTAGTGCTGTATTTCACTGTCAGGAACATCCACTCCAGCGGGAGTTTGAGCTATCACCCTCAGGCTGCTGTTTCAGAACAAAAAGAGTTCATGTCTCTTTCATCGACAAATGCTATTGATATAACAGCTGTGGCTGTATTCCTTGTACTACCTTGGCACACATTTAAATTCTTGAATATTTGGACTTGGTATGAATTTAGCTATTTATTGTTAATGATGTTGATGTTGTCCTTTTGTATTCTGTCATTATGTTGTGTCCAATTTTCCATAGTGGGACAATATAAATAACCTTGAAACCACCCATCAGTTCTTTTTGCTTTATAAACATGACTGTAACCTTTTGATGCACACTTTGCTTCACATTTATTCATGTGTCTGTGTTTTTGGGTCAGCCTCATTGTAGTAAGCGTGAAAAGAATATGCACAACATCATATTGAACACAAGCAACTGAAAACCACTCTTGTATAGACATATTTTATCTAATGTGGCTTTTACAATAGATAAATCACTCATTATTTCCATTTTTCAATCAACAACAAATATGCACAGATGTTTGTTAGATGATTATCTGTTCCTAAACGTTCAGTTTGTATTGACACAATGGCAACTCACTCTGTTTAACAGTGTTGTTAGGATCCCTGTCTTGAAAATCATTCTCAGTACTTAAGTTATTAATTTCAGATTTAAAAGGTGGTCTGTGAGTAGATATTCAGACAGATGAGCTCGATGAGCCGAACTAAACTCATTAAGTCAAAAGTCTGCATCTCTTCTTCCTCACATCAGTCTCTAATCTTGCTTTTCTTTTTTTCTTCCTGGCAGCTGTCTTTAATATCCCAGCTTTAGTCCCTGTATTCTTGCTAATTAGTTTTGGCATTCATCCACTCTCTCCTCACTTATTCTCTGCCTGATGGACTAAACTTTACAGAGTTTCATTTCTCACATTTATCTTTAATCTACTGTGACATTTAATTGCTAGCCCTCCCTCTGCCACCAGCCAGCCTCTGTGTTTTTGTCATTTTTCTCCATCACTGTGTAATGAGATTGATGGGGAGATGAAAACAAGGTGAGCCTCTCCCACTCATCCCTCTGCCCACTCTTTCTACTTTGATATTACACCATCTGGAATGAATGGCAACCAAGAAAATAAGGCCAGTATCGAATGCAACTCACTCACTTTTTTAGGCCAGACAACTTTCCTCAGTTTTTTCTTATCTATTTTCTGTCTTTCCTTACCCAGATGGGGACAGACCGCAGCATGCAGGGATAACAGCGCAGCAGTTAAACTCTCTCAGACCTTTGCACCTGTCAGCTCAGTGCAATGGGACCTGCTATGGTGGGCAAAGGGAGACAGGTATGCCCTCCTCACAAGCAAATCTCTCCACACGCAAGGGATATCTTTACAGGAAAGATGGTATTTTTGAGTCTCTGTCTTCACAGATTTTTCCCAGCAATTTATTTAGCAGTTTTCTCCCTGAAGGTCATGGATTCAAACATGTGAGCTTTTATCCTGACAATCGCAGTTTTATCTGCAAAGATAAAACTGTCTTGGTATTTTATCTATTTTGGACCATTAATATGGTCTATTAGTCTTCTGCATCGGACACACAAATATATTACTTCAGACTAATCTCTTTCATCCCATTTGTATGAGTTGTCCTCATCCTCTCTGCTTATTTACCAAATTATATTTGCGTTCTGCTCTAGAAAGCAATAATTCAGTGTTTCAACATTATCACCATTGTGTAATTGCGGCATTAAAAATGTGTAAGCTTTGGTTCAATCCCCTAAATTGTTGCTGGGGCTGATGTGAACTCATTAGGCCATGGACGTCTCTTTCCGTTTTTAAAGTTAATTAGATGTTTGAATTGGAGCTGCAAAGGTGAATGGGTTTGGATTCTTCAACTCTGCTTCTTCATCAGCTACCAGCAGCCAAGGGAAACTACACATTCACAAAGCAAAGTCAGCCACTGAATGAACTAAATCCCTTGACTAAATTAAATTTGTCCTTGCAACATTGTCTGACAAGCCACACAGAGCTCACAGGAGAATGGATTATGTTGCTGCTCTCCACTCCTTTTCCTCCCCTCCATTCTGTCTGCTCTTTTATAATGGAGTGTCTTTGAACCCATATAATTAAACATTCGTCTCAACTACTACAGAGACATGCCCGTCACTGTGCGCACACACACAAAAATGCTCTCATCATGAAGTTGTGACAAATAATCGCACAAATTCATTTTATACTGTTTTAACTTTTGAAGAAGCCATGCTTCACTTTGTGGGATTTAGTGACATCTAGCGGTGAAGTTTCAAATTGCAACCAACTGAACATTGTTCACATCAGTATTTGATGAACTGGTAATAAAAACAGGCAGTGAGTGAAAAATGTAAAAAAGAAAGAAAGTAAAAAATCAGCCTTGTCATTTGGTATAACATTTTGATATCTGAGGAGTAGATCTAATCAAAGTCAGTACCCCAATAAAGAATAAAGATTGGTTGATGTTACATGTCATCGAGACAAGTAGGAAAAACATTACCAGTAGAGTATATCGCCTCCACACAATCGCTGGAATATATAACCTGCAGCCAAAGCAGAGACCATTTCTAATGCCAAAAGGGTGAATGGTTGTCAGACCCGGATTAGCTGCTCTTTAGCAGAGAGAAATTAAGAGATCTTACTCCGCCACTAATTTGCAGTGCCACAAATGTTACCACACAGTCTTCTCCTTTTCATTTTCTCTCCTCCTTCTTCTTCTTCTTCTTTAGCTTCTAGACTAGATGCTACAATGATGCATTGATAGACAGTCAAATACAAGTTCAGTTAGTCCAGTTTTTGGGGTGGTGTGTGCAGAGTAGTAGTAACAGTTTCTCCAACTGCTTCCAGATCTTTGAAGTAGACACACTTCATGGGCTGGCTGCTAGTTATATTGTTGAATTACTGCACCCCTATGACTTAAAGGAGTGCCCTTCTGGCTGTTACAGCTCAAGACTAAAGAAGATTGGGCATTTGCAGTCTCTGTTCATTTTAAATTATTATGAATAGTTTGAAACATGTTATGTTTTCATCTTCTTATGTAGATTATCGTTTGCACCTGCAAAAACTGCATAGATGTGCATATGCCTCCCGATAATTGATGACTGACTGAACATTAAAACCTGTCCAACATAGAAAACATGTTGGTGAGAACATTTTCAAATGGCTGCATCAACTACGTTACAGGAATGTCTATTTCTTTGTTGAGGATATTCACTGAACGACTGAAGAGGCAAGACAGTATGACAGGAGAGAAGTGAATACCCTAGGGGGAATTCCACTAAAGTAAGATCTTCAGGAAACAGACCTTATTGGCACTTAGAAAGATGTATGTGACAGTGTTGATCTTCTGCGTTCCCATGACAATAGCTGTCATATCTTCATCCCTGGTGTCAAAATGTCAGAAACTCGTAATCTGCGACTTGTTAGAAATACATGACCTCTCTCTGCACTGCAAGGCCATGTCTGACCTCACAAAGTATCCAAATAGCATCACTTTTTTCTCCCCTTCCCCTGTTATTTGTCTCTTTGATTGAATTCAAGTGACATTGAAGTTTAGTGTTACTATAAATGTTACCTTTGCTGTAACACCAAGCAAACCGCTTGCTTCGCCTTTCATGGAGTTGCATCGGATTAATGAATCCACAAAATTCTTTTCTGTTACCTTGAATAACAGGAAACATGGGACAAAAATGTGTTTTCAAATGAGCAAAAATGAAGCTCCAGCTAAGGAACAGAGAAAAAAAAAGAGAGAGAATATAGTGACTTGATGTATTCAGAGAGGAAGGTGTTCCTATGGGTCTTTAATATACAATGCATGTGCTGTATGATTGTGTATCTGCAACTTTCCCAGAAACAGGCAGTCAGTGGACGAAAGCAGGTGTGTGCCTGTGTGCCTGTGTATGTGTACACTGTGCAGATTTGGAAAAACACACTGGCCGCTGGGTTTTGTTCGCTCCATACTGCAGGAGTCTCTATCGATCTGAGACAGCAGACATGAAAGACACGGGGAGCAGGGTAGAAGGTGCAGACAGATGGAAGGAGAGAGACAGGAAGAAGAAAAAGAAAAGAAGGTAATTTCCAGCCATAAAGTAGTTTCTCATATCTGACCTGCAGCTGATCGATAGCTTCTTCGTTGAGAAATACACTGACTGTCTCGCTGGCTTCTTACTATCACTTCCTCCTGGCTACTATGAAGGCATATTCCCCCAAAACAAATTATGTGCTATAGCTGATTATAGCTGAGACATGAGGTCTTGGCTGTAAAAAAAATACAATTCACAGTCCGCCTTAAGCCACTCCAAAGAATTCAAATATTAGCCTCCACTTATCAGCTGGACAAGTCCTGACTTGCTGGAAGCTATGAGCTAGCAGCAAGTGTCACTCAGACAGGCAATTAAGTCTTAATTCATTTAATGATTTGGCACATGTACACAAACAAATATAGAAAAATTGGCACATTCTTGTCCCCTTTGCATCTTGGACTCTTTATTAATTTTCCTCTTTTTCCACTGTCAGGCCTAAATGTCTCACAACAACTCCCACAATGTATTTCATGACTCACTATAAAGTTAAATTTGCACAGATTTTGGAGAGTATATTTACGCTCCCAACACTCTTAGAATCACATAATCAACAGTATGTTTATTTCATCAACATCGTGTCATGAACATTGCAGTCTATAGGACCTGCAAGCAACTTGTTTAGTTGTGTATTGAGTGAGTTGTGTTTTTGTTAACAAAGCACTCCTCTGTCTTTATGTTTGAAGCATCTGTTGTATCTGCGGAAACCAAATAACCCTTGTGTATTTTCTAACTACAGGTGTTATGCATCAAGCATAAATCCAGATAACATATGAGTTTTAACTGCACTTCATTATTAGCTGTATCCTCAAGTAATACAGTTGTCGTCTTCTTCTTCTGTGTTGTAGTGAACAATAGCTAGAAGTTGATAAGATGCCACCCAGGCACCTCAAGCTATGTTTATCTTTTACTTCATGTGTGTGTTTTTTTTATTGTCTCCCCCTCCTTCACCTCCTTTAAGTAACAGATGGGGATTGTACATTTTGCTGTTACTATGGCTGAGCATCAGACTCAGGTTGAGAATTTGATTAAAGAAAAGCAAACAAACAAGAAAGATCTAATTATAACACTCCTCCTATCTCTTTATCCAGAAGATGACCTATTGATTTTTCAGTTTGTCCAGTTCAAGCATCAATGTGTTTATTTGTATCTGTGTAATCAATGTTTTTGTGGGTAAAACCTTTTGCCCAAAGCTTTTGTGTGTATGTGGATGGGTGTGTGCACGTTTTTATATATAAATGTGTAGAAATATATTCACTGCCTAAGGTAAAGTTTATCACTGACTCTAAATTTAAATAACACACAGGAGATTCACAGCACATGACATATCCTGACAACGATGTGTCCTAGTTCCCTCTTCTCTCTAATAACATTGTTAACATTGTCTATTCAGGGATCTTTTAACTTAACTATATTTCTGATGGTTTCTAGTGTTGTTTTCCAGCAGCAGAAGCAGTATGACATGTAACTTCTATCTTTGATGCAGCTCTGCCACTGCCTGAAGGAAGGCCTTCATTTAATGTCTTTTTGTTTAGTTTTTTTCACCACTACACGAATATATCCAGCTACAGCTCTCTAGCTGAAATCATCCATACAGTGTCAGACTTTGAAGTGGCCCTGAAATATAGAGTATATAAAGTAAAAGAAAGAATTATGTTAAGATACACATAATAATAAGTACAGACACAAAATGCAATATGTTGACCAGCTTGCCACTGGTACTAGTTTCTGATACTACACCAACAAACCATGATTAATTTCTCTTTTAATTGTTATTCATATTCAGAATAAATACTTAGTGCTCTGGGTATTTGCCTGATATGCCAGATGGCAAAACCAGGCCTGGAGTCCTTCCACAACACTTTAGGTCATAGAAGGGAAAACGAGAGATAGTCACTTCACTCACAATGGGCGTCAAAGCAAAATCCAAAGAGAGATCTGTAGGAGTCAGAAAAAGAAAAATTGGATTGTGGAGACAGGGAGTATCGAAAGTAACAAGAGATGTATTTCAACACTTTAAATCTGTAGAGGGAGTGAAGAGAGAAATGAGGAAGGAAGTACTTAGAGTGTCAAAAGAAGAAATAAAAGAGGAGGGAGAGAGCTCAAGAGATGTAGTGTAATGATCGAAGCGAAAGTGGGATAGGTAGAGTTGGACTAAGTGGCCTCTATCGACTAGCAGGAGATTGACAGTTGCAGGGGAAAGAAACAGAGAGTGGACAGGCAATATAGAGAGAGAAACAGCAACAACGACAAAAGCAGAGAGTGACGGAAATGACAGAGAGAGGGATCGGTTATGAAAGGGAGAAGCACTGGATGGAGGGATTAAGTCAGAAGAGTCAGATGAATGAAGAAATTGCCCAAGTTTCCTCAGGTATGTGTTTGGGAAAAGGGCAACGTGGTACAGATCCACTTCTGCCTGAGGAAGGAAGAATGATATTTAGGAGGTGAAAGCAGATAATGCTTAGCTGTTGGGATCCTGATCTTTCTTTCTCTGCGCCAGACCTGCGGAAATGAAGAGCGCGCTCAAATGTTATCCGTCTACACTCTCTAAAAGGGTGTTACGCACACACACACACACATACACTGGCAAGTAAAAGTATAAATGTCAGCTTGGGTAGCTGGATAGCCAGCCAGATAATGCTGTTATTTGTCTTCCCCTTAGTTTCAATCTTTTACCTGGACTCCAGATAACAGCTGAAACGACGTGACATCCTCAAACTATAACGTAATAATATGAAACATAGCTGATTCATTCCAGTGTGTGTGTTTTTGTAAATGTTTGTGTGTGCGAGAGAGACATAGAAAGAAAATCAAAAACTATAGAAAGAAATAATTCATCACAGATAAAAAAAAAAGACATTTTAAATTTTGGACTAGAACATCAGTATATCCCCTCCCACCCACACATCCCTGTGATCCTTGAATATTGACACATGACATCCATTAACTTTCTGGTTTACCAAGAATGAGAACACAGCTATTACTTCTAGTTTTGTTACAACATTCACAAAAAGGTAACAAGAAAATCTGGTGTATGTGTATGTGTATATTGTAGGTTGCTACATCTGTACTATTTGTGGTATGTTGACATGTGTTTTATGGTGCTGTAACCTTCCCTATCTCTAAGACAAATTTCTCCTTGGTGGAGACAAATAAAGAAACCTGAAACCTGAAAATTCTCGCTACATGCATACATGCAAAGAGAGAATAATCATATATGAGACAGGTTTGAGGTGTTCTCATGATCTATCTGGGTCTCTCAAAGGTTTCTTAATTTATATTATTCAACCATCTTTTTTTTCAATTACATTAAGGCCTTTATTCCTCAGGGTGCCTCTCACTCCAGGACAATGGCTGATTCTTTTTTTTTGTTCATTTTACACAAGCTTAGAGCACTTCACATCACAGCGCAGACCCAACATCTCTCCCTTCTTCCTACGTATTTTATTTCTCCTTCTACCTTGTGCGGCTCCTGTATTTTATTTCGTCCTCACTGTTTTCATCTGTTTATGACCAATTTCTGGTGACAGTGTGAGTTACATTTACTGTTTTTCTGTCTCTAGTGTGTGCGTGTGTGTGTGTGTGTGTGGTCTAGAGTAACACATCAAAAGGACTGACCTGTGTGTTTCATTGAACAGTCCTCTTCTGGTAAACAGTCAAGTGCAGGTCAGATTGATGGAAATGGAAGTGGTGCTACAGTTCTCAGAATATTGATGTCCAGAGTTGCAGTGAGATTGATGGAAAGAGGGAGAAAAAGAAGGACGAGTAGAGATACTAAGGCAAGGAGAGTTGAGGGTGTGGTAAAACAAAAGCATGAAAGGAGGAAGAAAGGATGGAGACATGTTTGGTACTCAGGGTGTAAGGAATAAATCATCTAACCTTGTGTGTTCTTTGATCCAGGTTTGTCCTGTGAGAATTAGATGACTCAGGGTCATTGGAAAAGCCACACAGGTCAATCAGGTTGAGTGAGAGCACTCATCCACACTGACATCTTTATTATTTATGCAGATAAAAAAGATACATGACAGACTGACATAAAAACACGAAAAAACAAACAACTGTATGACATTTTGCTCTGTTTTGAAACCCTGCTGGCTCAACAGTCATTTATAATTCTTCGTACGTGTGTCTGTGTCTGTCTGTATGTGTGGCCATGTGCCCCTGAAAATAACCAGTCCGCTTCATACAGGATATATGGCTGTAGTCCTGTAGCCTTCATAGTTGTAATCGATTGTTGCCCTCAGTTTATGAATACACAAGAGTTATGGTCCAAATATAAAGGATCGGCTGTTACTTTTCTACATTAAACTGTGTCAGACAATTGCTTTTCATCTTGTCTCTTACTTTTGTATTTCACCTTATTGTTCTGGTCTTACTGCCTGCTTCTGTCCCTTTTGTGCTCAGTTGTATTATCTTTTTTCTCTCTCTTTTAGAAGCATTCATCATTGTTTGCGTGTTGACAAAGACTGTATGGCAAGGAAACTGGCCACAAACAAAAGGCCTTTTTTATGCAGCCCAGCCTGGAAAGGTTTGCCATTGCTGTTTGTTTTTTTTCTGTTTGGCTACATTGGCTCCAATTTTTATGAATGTTTTTCAGAATTAACACTTTGATCCAGTTGGATTGCTGTGTGATTGCATTTTCTACTGTCTAGAGACAGCCTGTAGAGCCTCTCTCTAATATTGAAATCTGGGGAACATCACAGTAACAAGTACAATCACTAAGAGACACGATGCCAACAAAGTGTGGATTTACACGATGATTAGCTGCAGAATAATATGACTATTATAACTCAGTGTGTGATTCGATTCCTCTTTTTATGACTCATTTCTCATGTAGCTTCGACAAAATGTATTTGATAAACAGCCACATTATATTAAAGTTTAGTAGCACTAAACATTTGTTTTGCATTTTTAAATAATTTTTAACTATTTTTTAATTTTATTTTTTAAACAATTAACATTGTGAGCACTAGCAGCAGTTGTCTCCACTGCTTAAGGTGAAGCCCATGATAAATACCATTTCCCTGCTTCAACTCAATTGTCACAATCGTTACACTTAATTGTGCCAATTAGCCCCAAAAGACTTGACTTGAACTTGGATTAAGTGATTAAGTGAAGCAACTTGAATCTGTAATCTGTGCTTTTAATGCTGCCTATGGTAATTTGTCTTGTTAGAGCCATTATCATGATCATTTTATGTCACATCCTCCACTATTGTTATTATCTCTTAAGACTATCAACAACAGAAATAAATCATGTCATTGACTTTGACCTTTTCCAAATATTGGCAAAGCTGTGTCCCTCTTAAGAGACACACACAGAAATTGAAACAGCAGAAAATAAAGCAGCACATAAAAGCAGAAATATACTTTCATTCTGGTCTTCTCAAGATTATTTCATACTTTACTTTTTGTTTAACTCACTTGTAAGGAGTAACATTTAGTGCCTTGCTTAATAGATAAGCTCAGGTCATGCCTCATTCTAGTCTTCTTTAAAACTATATGTTTTAGAAAATGTCAGCCCATATAGCCAAAGTCTCTATTGCAGTGGTGTTCTATCTGCCATTCTGCACTTTCACAGGACAGTCATGGTGTAAATTTGAGTATATTTATGTATATAAACTTCTGCTCAGTTAAAGTTGGAAAAAAAGGCATGTACGCAGGTGAATATAGCTAACAAAGAAAACAGCAACCACAGGCATAGGTGTATAAATTCAGCACAGGTAAAGATAGCTGACAATTGCATGGGGATAAGAGTAAACAACAATTTGTTATTAAATTTATCAGCTGTCCCCAGCAGAGAAGCCACTGCAACTGTGTGTGTATTTTCTCTTTGTGGTTTAATTTGTGTGGGACTTTCTCTCAGTGGGGTGTGATTGCAGGGGTGCCTTGGGCTGCTGTTACAGCCAACATGTTAATGAGAACAGAAAATGTGAAGAGTTTCTGTTTTCATAAATGTGAATGAATTGTGATGGCATGTTGAACCTAATGGCCCCCACACACACACCGATAAACACACACTCTTCATGCAAGTGACCCTGATGTAGTTTACCTCATCTGTCACACTGAGGTGTGTATGAACTAGCCTCAGGGAAACTAGTGGGTGGCTGAGACGTGCAGTTGCAGCTTTTAAAAAGCTGGTGTGAGTGTAATACAGAGTGTAAGGAAGATGATTAGTATATTTAAAGATACCCGCTGAGCATATACCACTATCTTTAATTTACATGTTCTGCCTTTGATGAACACCTGCACTGGACTACTAAGTAGGTGCAGCTGAACATGTAATCTAGGTGAGTCTTGCAGCAGTGAGGGATACTTTGAGAGGTGTCAGTAGGAGGTAGACGCATTAACTTTGTCCTGAGCCGCATTTATTCAAGATGATGACTATTTACCCAACCTTGGAATGAAAAGATATGACACCCAGCAGAAGTGCTTCACTTAAGCAAAATTAGTGGCACCACAAAATTGGCAAAACTACAATAAAAAGTCCTTCATTAAAACTTTTACTTTAACAAAGTAATTATATACAGAAGTATGCTAGGCAGTACATTTAAAATAATATTAAAAGTGGCAGTATTCATTATGCAGAATGACTGAATAATGAATAACAAAAATAGATTGTGTTCTATAAATTAGAACAATCTTTGTAAAGGTGAAATGATTCAACATTCAAATAGTTACTATTTTAATAACTGAATAATTGTTTAAGTAAGTTTTTCCTCACCCACGACCAATGTGCAGCACCCACCTGGGTGATGCATGGCACCACAACTCTCTCACCACATCAGCTTGAGATGGAGAAGGAAGAAACATAGAGCCGATTACACTGGAGAATGATTAGGTGCCAGATGGAGAGACCATGGTTGAGGAATTTCACAGGGCACAAGGGAACTCCCTACTCTTTGCGGAAAAAGTATGGGTTCTTTAATGACCACAGTAAGTCAGGACCTCGGTCAGATCTGAGGCACGCCGGAGTTTGCAGGTACCTCCCAAAGTCCAAAGACTGACAGGTTAATAAGTTAATTGATGACAAATTAATTATCAATTATTAATTGATAGTATGAATTGTTGTTTGTCTTTGTATGTCAGCCCTGTGATGAACTGGTGACTTGTCGAGGGTGGACCCTGCCTCTTGCCCAATTTCAGATACATATGTTCTTTATGTGTCACATAACCACTACTCAAAAAAATAAATATTATAGCATCATTCAGGTAGTATTCAGCATTACGCTGTAGGCTAGATGTTTTCTTTTGATCTGTAATTACATCCAGTTAATGCCTGAATAAAAATGTTTCAGCACCATGGGCAGAGCTCATCAGTCTGTGGACCTGTTGGCCTGGCTACATGCATTATTCATATCACTATTATGTCGACATGGGTAGACTAGAGGATTTTTAGAGTTTTGTCACACCAAAGTGCAGAATTTGATAAAAGCCTTAACAGGGCGTCCCATTTGACAAGATGTACTGTGTGCATGTAGATATTACAGGGGTAGTGCAGTGCTGTTATTTATCTATGTAGATGTGTATAAGAGAGGTGAATGGAGAAAGCAGATGGCCAGTTATAGTTAAATGTGTTTACCTGTACTTAAAACATGGTTTCTTTTTACTAGGGACCCTCTTAATCCCTTTAGTGGGCCAAATGGTCCCTATTAATACACAGAACCATGAATGGAAAGCAGTCTTCTTTCCCATATCTAGAATTCCAGGAAATATCCACACAAACTGAGTCACTATTCCTATGTGGATGCACCATCTGCACCATAAATCAATGACACAGAAATGAATGGAAAGATATTAGTGGAGGTGCAGAGGGAGAAAATAGATACATACATATATTGGCCTAGATTCACAGATTTCATTAGAAAAAACTAATATTTTCTAAACTGGCACATATGTCATACTAGAAACAAAGTAAAATGTTGACTTCTCAAGTAGATATATGTTCAAAGGTGCTTCATTATATTCAGTTGAATTAATTAACTTGAAACTAAATTATTAAACTAAATATACTAACCATTAATTGAATCTCATCTTTACTTTTGTCTAATGTAAGATGATGCAGCCGGAAACACAGGCGAACACTGAGATGTATAACCTCAAAAATTATATTATTGTTTATGTTTAACTATTTAATAATAACAATTTACTTTTCTTTCACTGTACTGTATTATAGACAGACAGACAGACAGACAGAGAGAGAGAGAGTTTGGAGCAAACTGACCAGAGGACATCACGCCTGACATCACTACCCTTTCACGTGTGAGTGAACCTCGGACTGCATGTGACGAAGAGAGGAATTACTAAGAGAAAAGTAAATTGTCAGCATCGTTTTGGCTTCCGCTTATACAGTTCAAGTGAAAGTTAGCTAATGTTCACGGTCATTAACGCTAGTTAATTACTTGGCAAATGTCTCGGGTGCCCTCAGCTTTGTCCTCGTGCAAGCAAGGACGGGACTTTATTTTGATGATGGGCACACAGCACACAATCAAACTAGGATCATACCATTATGTGGACACTCCAAAAAGGTGTGGAGTGTAGTGATACAGGCCAGGTACACACAACATGAGTGATAACAATAACAATAATAACAATAATACTGGAGACTGCAAGTGAGTGCATCATTTGTGAAAATGAAAATATCCGTCAGAGCAGCGTCAACAACAAACGAAAAAAAAGCAACAACAAAAAAAAAAAAGCATTTTATGAAAACACTGAATGAAAAAGAAATCTTAATAGCACACAAACCATTCAAAATGGCTAAATTAGGCTAATATAGAAGGCTACAAGTGATACTAAGAGCCATTTTAGAGTCTGTGTAATTTAATGTCAATAACTTTGTTCATTCAGTGTCATTTTTTATTTATTATATCTTTTTTCCCTGTCCAAATCAATGGCAGTATATATGCAAAAAGAAGAAGAAGCATACTACTGTATATTCTGTGTGCATATGTTGATTATTAAGACCTGCTCTACTTAACAGTTGTGAAAAAGTGACAAAATGCACCATTGGCAGACAAAGGTTTGATAATTCTACACACATGCACACCGACATTCTCGTAATTTGTTTCTCTTGCTTTGCTCAGCAAACAAAGTACAAACACAGGGATATTATCAGAGAAGCCACACCAACTACTAAAGCTAAATTGTACAGAACTCACCAACATTCTAGCACTTCCAACATTCCGGAACATAACATAATGCCAACATTCCGGAACTCTCAAACATTCTAGAATTTGCCAACATTCCAGAACTTCCAAACATTCAAGAACATGACAACATTCGGAACTTCCTAACATTCTAGAACTGGCAAACATGCTAGAACGTGCCAACATTCCGGAACATGACAATATTCTACATCGTGCCAATATTGTGGAAAATTACAAGATTCCAGAATGTCCAAACATTTTAGAACTTGACAACTTTCCGGTACATCCAAACATTCTAGAACTTACCAATATTCCAAAAAGTGGCAATATTCTACAATATGCCAATATTGTGAAAAATTACAAGATTCCAGAATGTCCAAACATTTTAGAACTTGACAACATTCCGGAACATAACATAATGCCAACATTCCGGAATTCTCAAAGAAACTAAAACTGACAACATTCTAGAATTTTGCCAACATTCCATAACATGACAACATTCCGGAACTTCCTAACATTCTAGAACTGGCAAACATGCTAGAACTTGCCAAAATTCCAGAACATGACAATATTCTACAATATGCCAATATTGTGGAAAATTACAAGATTCCAGAATGTCCAAACATTTTAAAACTTGACAACATTCCGAAACATCCAACCATTCTAGAACTTGACAACATTCCGTAGGTTGCTTTAGTTGTATGCTTTGCAAGTTGCAACTACTTTGGTTTGTCCAAGGGGGCATGGCTTAACCACATTATTAGTGAATGGACACATATGAAGTATTTAGTTCTTCAAAGACAGGAAACTTGTTAGTGATTGACTAGTCATGGCTCCTCACACACTGATAAGTCAACTATCCATTCACCTTTACTGGCATATACTGTGCATTCAAGGTGCAGATAGCACAAAGGAAAGTTTTAACTATTAGAACTATTAGAGTTTACACCATATATTGATATTTGTTCCCTTTTATTGTCACCCTTATTTCCTTATTGCCCAGTGCTAATACAATGTAGGAAAAGATGGAGTCGTGAAGAGCCATGTGGCTCAGCTGAATAACAGTCAGGATATTGGGTACTCTATAAACTTAGTAAAGTTGAGTACAGCAGCAGAGTGAGATGGGTCAATCTGTCACAGCTCATGCATGAGCCTAAAAATAGATAGCATGTCCCCAACCTGAGCTACTGGAGCTGCTGTCGGCTGAGCAATGTAATTTTATAAATGTTCCTCCGTGAAAGGATTTTGAAAAGGGATACTCTAGAAATATGTGCTGCAGTTGTGATTACTATGCAGTCTCTGTCTTTGAATGTGCACTTCTGAGAAACCAGATTTGGACCAAATGGACCGCAGTCTCCTCTCCTCTTCTGCTTTTTCAGCAGCTTTGGTCAGATTTTCTGTGTGGAAATAGTAACAGAAAGCTTGTTTTTGCTGAACAAGTACAACTGATTGGATCCTCAAGAGGTGGAAAAGCTCTGTTGTTGTTTTATTCTGTGTCCTCTACCACTTGTCCTATACTTTCTCTTATCTCTCTGTTTCTTTTGTGCTGATAGAAAGATTTCCCTGTTTTTTTAGGTCGTAGTGCAACAATACAAAATGTATGAGAAGAAACAAGATTCTGCCCTTGTTTGTATATTTGATCTGTGAACAGTGTATCGGGAATTGGGGTTTCTTTCAATAAGTGTCTCTTTTGGCTGAATCTCTTCTTTTATTGTCTAATTTTACAAACATTTGACTTTGTCTGACTCTCAGATCTCCCAGAGGTTTTCTTGTCTAAGATTTTTCTCTAGAGCTCAGCCAGCACGCTCCTATGGGCTGTACAACCGGCTAGTCAGAACACAGACACCAAAACACACATATACCTTTCACCCTTCCATTGGGATCTTCAGTTGTTACCAGGAAAGAAGACTTGGCTCAGCATCTACTGTATCATTCTTTGTTATCTCTTTCCTTTTTACCACTCCTTTTCCCTTTTACATCATCTAATCTCTTCTTCGTTCTCTAAATCCTAACTAGTTTCATACTTTGCTAATCACTGATGAATCATATGTACGTTTTTTCACCTTTCTGTCTCACCCTTCCTCTGTCTCTTCTGCTCTTTTCTCCCAGTGAGTCTCTCTCTCTGTCTGCCTTTCCCTTTTTTCTGTTGTCAACCTCAGTCTCTCCATCTCTTTAATCCTACTCTGTGCCTCCCTTTGTTCTGTTTCCTGTCCTTCTCTTTCTTTCACTACTGTGTCAACTGTGATAAGCGAGTACAATTCTCAGGTGCCTGGAAGGAGAAAGGGAGTGAGAGAAGGGGAAAAGTAGTATATCTGTGCAGTTTCAACTGTGTGTGTTTCTGTGCTGTAATACCTTTTTTTGGAACACTGGTGGAAAAGCCTCACATCTCAACACACGCACAGTTGGTTAACCTCCCTGAGGTTCCTGGGGTGAAACATTTTAGAGTCAGCCATACATAATTAGAAACATTACCTAGCCTCAGACCTTGATTAGAGCCTTGATTTAATCTGTGTGCACGTTCAGTATTTGCCAAGTGTAGACCTAGACCAAGTGTATGTGAGAGTTTTATTCTCAGCACAGTGCCTGTAGCGTAATCATTCACTAGCACACCTTTTCTTTCACTCAGACTACAAAGGACCAGTTCAATCGGCTTCTTACCAGGGATGCATACTTTAATCAGTTGCCTTAATTAGTCATTGGCTAACAAGCTAAAAATGTAACTAATAGGTTTGTGATTGTATGTGTACTTGCCCTGAATTGTCTGATACAGGATATTTGGAGACTCCACCAGTACAGTGCACCTTGTGACTCAATTTAATACTGTGTTTAACCCAGAACATTTTACACCACCATTTGTTGTGTATTAGCTGTAGCAGGCTATTTGGCTAAGCTCAGTTAGTCAAATTCATGTAGTGTTGCTGCTCCACTGTATGGGACCATTAGGGTTTCGTGGCTAGTTACAGTGAAAATTGTCAAACTGTATGCTGACATTGTTCAACTGAAGTCGGGCACATTTGTGGAAACACTTGAAACGAGTCATTTACAACGGCATTACCCGAATGTGTGGACACTCACTGCAGATTCAGACAAAGCAAAGCAATAACTGAGAATAACAGAGAAAAGTCAAAGTCCTTAAGTTGTGCTACATTGTGTCTTCATATGTGTGGTATTCTGTAATAGTCAGTGATTGTGCTACTCTGTATAAGGGAGCATAAGTTGTTCAGGAATTATCAACAGGTCAGAGTTTTACTGATAGAGCATTACTGACATTTGTGTTTTGTACTGTATTTGTGTTATTTTTCCATTTCCACTTTTCCAGTATTTGAGTGTCTTAAATGACCATTATGTAGGATTTAGTGGCTTCTAGCAGTATATTTGCTACAAAAAACTACAAAACCACAAAATGTCACAAAAAAGGGAAAGGCCCTATCTAAGAATTATAGCCATTCCAAGTTTACATCTTTTAAAATTTATGTTATTTTCTATAATTTTTATGTTTCCCTTGTGTATTGGTAGCAGAATCAAAAAGGGCAGCAAACCTAACATTGCCATTAGCTGTTGTAAATTATTGTTATCTTGTCATCTATAGTCTTATCATTGTATTTCCCTGCTGTTTACTAGCTCTGAGCTGCAGACAGTGTATTTCAGTATTGCAGACTGATGTTTGGCTTCTGGCACATTCAATGACAATCCATAGGCAAGCTTATGGAAAAAGTACCACACTTTTCAATTTCATCATTGACCTGTTAGATCTCTCACAGCAAAACACATCCACTGTCAATGATTTTTCGTTGATTTCAGTATTATCATCCACTATTTTCTCACTCTAATATTTTTAATCAGTTAATGGTCCCTCTACACTTACACTGCAGTCTATGATGTGGTAACATCTGGCTGGACTCATGTTTCTGGCCGACCTTACAGAACTCTGTGTTTTGTGTGTGTGTGTGAGTGAGATAGAGTTGCGTATAACGGATATAGATCTCAAACAGATGGTATTTGATCTCCGGCTCAACCCTTCGATGTCACGAATATAAAAATGTATCAAAAAGAAGCCACAAAGGTCATTCAATGTCAAAATCTGTAAAACCATGAGCTTGGAGGTAATACTTTTATAATCTATCTATCCATTCAAGTTTGGTTAATACAATGGGCTTGAAATTAACCAATAATTGTGCTGAAAGGGTGAGTTCAGGATTTTTGAGGTCTGTCTCAAAACAATACTTCCTGTTCATACTGGCTATTAAGAGATTCCTTTCTGATTTACTTCAGTGGAACATCAGACATCAGCAGTCTGAGTTGAACAAATTGAGTAGATATCTTCTCTCATTGTCTCTACTTGATAAGCTTGGGTGGAGAAAACGTAATACAAAGAGGGGTTTTTGTAGTACAGTAATAGTAAAATAATATTGAAAGATATCCCCACTTGATTTGACTAACTAAGTCGATAAATCCTCATACTAACATCAGATACACTTTACACTGTATTTTTCTGCACAGAATGAGGACTGTAGATTTTGTCCTTTATTACTTTCGTTGAAATTGCTTTGGGAACAGATCTCTCATTACAAACAGGAGGAATTATTACAGCAAGCAAAATCTGTTCCAGAGTTCACATAGGCACCTTACCGATTGTGTTAAAAAAAAAAAAATTAAGAAATGGTGATTTTATTCTTTAAATAATTTAAATGAGTCTCATTCACTGTTTAACTTCACTGTCAGTTACATTTTAAAGATTTTTTTTGCCTTTTTGAGCTTTATTTGACAGAGGCAGCTGAAGAGTGACAGGAAATGTGGGGAGAGAGAGATGGAGAATGACATGCGGGAAAGAGCCACAGGTCGGATTTCAACCTGGGCTGCCGTGGCAAGGACTGAGCCTTTGACAGTGTGGCGGCTGCTCTACCAACTGAGCTAAACAACACCCCCACTGTCAGTTACATTTAATCAGAGTTTGTGAGAAAAAACTCTAATGCTGAAACTAATTTTCCTGTGAGCTTCAGAGCATTTACTGTTGATATACTGATTATAGCAGCCTGCACTCTGTGTTTATGCATGTGAAAATGCTCAGTGTCAAGTGTTACTTGCATTTGTGTATTTTCTGGGGCCTCGTTGGGAAACATATACCTGTTTATAACAAAGAGTGCTATTCAAGTATAAGCTGCAATTTAACCAATTTCTCTTCAGTCCTATGCACGTCCTCCCCAGACATACATGGATGCTTTTGTTTGCCAGCAAGAAATAATCCTTTGGAATAAGACACAAAGACTGATCTTGTGTCTGAGCATTTAATTGCTCTTCATCTCACCCTAACTAGACACAAGAGAGATTCATGGATTCATAATCCAGCAAATCAGCATTAGGAGGATTGAGAGAGATAGACTTGAAGGTAGTGGATAATTAATGAGGCTAGAAAATAGTTCTCTCGCCAAACAAGTGTAGAGACTGCAGAAACCTGACACTGCAGTTTTGGTGTGTGTGTTTCAGCAGGAAATGGCTGTAGGGTCAGTGATGTGGGGAGCAGCTCAAAAAAGATAAAATATTAAAGGCACGGTAGATCTGCTTTCTCTGTGTATGTCTGTGTTTATTTGTGAAAGTAGTGTTTTTCATTTCTTCGCTAATGGCAAGGTAAATTTCTATGAAAGCAGCAGAGCTTCTTCCTCGCTGCCAAATGTTAGTATTGTATTCCAGGACTTCAACAACCGTCTTTGTGTGAATCTGTATTAGTTGCTTGAAACCTTATTTTTTACTATACTATACTATACTATACTATACTATACTATACTATACTATAAACATCTGTTAGATTTGTTTTATTATTATTTATCTTCAAGAGAAACCGCAGTTTGTAGCTCTTTTGGGTTGTTTATGCATCCTGTTATTAATTTTCACATTCTGTGAAAACTCACTTGTGTTATACGTATGTATCTCTAGAAATGTTTTTTTTTTTTCAAATGTAAAGGTTTGTTTGGCTGTAGCAGAGAGGGCAGTATTTATCAAAGATGTAATTCTGTCAGCTTACCTGCAGTCTAAAGGGGAAATGTTTCACTTCCTGTGGCACAAGATACATATCCATCACCTTGTCACAGGGATTCAGAGGTCACCTAGTCAACCAGGTGGGTCATCTCTGTCACTCCTGTCTTCCATTGGACAGCTGGTCAGTGGTTTGATTGATAGACAGCAGTGGCCCAGCGTTGCATCTACCTCACAGGTTGATTAATGGTTTATTTTTTTGCAAGGACATTCACAAGACGGATATGTTTACAAAATGGCCAGGGCTGGATCTTGTCTGGACTCAAAATGATGGAGGACATGTACATTTATGTGTGAGTGTGCTTGATTTTACTTACCTGTCTTTCACCTTAATGTTATGTAAACACCAAGTCTCTGACAGTCCTCATTTCTAGATATTATATCTCCCAATTTCTTAAATTATTTATTTAATCACTTGGTCTCATGAGGGCTTAATATTTATAATCGGTGATGTTTTGTTATTTTACTAATACTCTCCACTGTCACATTGTGCCACATAATTTGGTCTCCTGTGTCTTGTGGCTGAATCCCCATCGGTATTTCTTCTGGAATTGTCACCTGTTGAATTGTGCTTTGCTTCTTCTTGTTTCTTACTACAGATTTGTATTGGTCCAAATGAATTTACTTGATCAATTATCAGTTATCCGTTCTTCATGATTAATGTGAATTGATAAAATTTAATTATGTAAAATGTGCATCGGTATGAGAACACAAACACAGCGTGCTATTTGCTTTGATTCTACAATTGTATCATGATTTACTCAGCCAATCAGTCACCAGAGTATTATGTTTAGTAAAATGTCCATAGCTTATAATGCAGGTCTTAAAAGTTAGTGTTCTCATAAAACCTAAAATGGAAAAGCAGTTTTTCACTACTGCCCTTCATTACATTTCCATTGATGCAAGGAAATCTTTTTCCAGTAATACTGATATACAATTTCAAGTAAATGGCCAAGCGCACTGTAGTGGCCGTTTACCAAAGGCCCAAGTGCCTAGGCCAATTAATCAACAGAGTAATCTTATTTTTGACGCATGTCCATGAACCTAACTCAATCCTCTTGCCAAAACCCACTGCAATCACGAAGAGAGATGAAGGTGATCTTGAAGGTTGATTTATTTAAAAGTGAACAACTTATAATGGTACAAAAATTCACAAAATCCACATCTTAAACCGGTCCACTACCGACTCGATGCATTCCTTAATGTGAAATAGATGATAATCACAGTCAAAAACTTATACAGAACCAAACCTCTGCTGACTTCAGACAGTAATTATAGAACCAATCAACTAAATATTATCCTGCGCTCATGCACACTAAGAATTGCATATAGGCCTCAACAAATAAAGATATGTGGCTTAAGTGGCTCTTACACGCATCATATGAGGTTTTTTATTATTATTAGTTATTTATTTTTGAATAAACCACCCCTAATCACAGTTTGTGCAGGCATGTTATAAACTGTAGGTGTCAACACAAAGGTGCACTGTGTAGCTTTTTGGAGAGTGGCCTACGTGTCCATTCACCTCTGACACCAAACACCATCCTTAAAGCCACTGGAAACCCAATTATACAACAGCCTTCTCTCTATGTGTATTAGGGTTGTATATAAATAATAGTAAAGTCCTCTGTTGGAGGACTTTGAGTGTAGACAGTGACAGCTCCATTATTTGTATCATTCATTAAGAACCAGCTAAGTCATTAGTGCTAGAAATGAGTCTGACTGCATGTAGAAAAACAAACACAGCACTGAACTCAGGCCTCAAACCAAATACCAATCAACAGCATGTGAAGTTTGTAATGAATGGTAATCAAACTGTGAGAGGGACAAAGAGGGAAAGAGATGGATGTATGTGGTCTGTCTGTTCTCTTGCATCATTACCAATAATTAATTGCCTTGTGTATTTTCCCTCCAGTACCTCACCTCCATAGAGTACATCTTATGGTGTGTTCACACAGCGTCTTTTCACAGGGTATTATTCGCTCAAATAATGCAACTGGCTTACTACAGCAGTATGCTGTAGGCCAAAATAGAACAATTTTGCTATGATTTCATTGCAGTAATTGGATCAAGAGGATGCTGAAATAACTATATCACGATGGTGATTTGTAAAACTCTGAATTCGTTTGTCAGGTCAGACCGCAGGAGGACAAGCAAACAACTTAAAATTGCCTGGTTTATCGATCAGGGCTATGCTACCTTACTTTGTAGTAAAGTATAATGAATTGCAGGAATCAAGTAACAGCTACATATTTTCAGCACTTACTAGATAGTTCAGCTTCCTTGTATACTTTTTTCTGAGCAATTTCCATTTTTGTCCGGTCTCTTGCCTGAAGTGTTTTGAGTCTTGTGGAGAGTTTACAGATGTAGTTAAAAATAGCCCTTGAAATCCTGAAATTTTGGATAGAATTTGTTTCCGTGTCACGATCCCACCACTCCTGGCTCCAACTCTGGATCCACACACACCTCCATACAGGAGCTAACAGCCATTGCTCTGAACGTCAGAATTAAAAATTTAGCTATTGTTCTCATCCTCATTATCATCTGCTCATTAATTGCGAGTCAGTGCAGGAGCAGGACTAGTTTACAATAGAATCTGATATTGGCTCCATTTAAGAAAAAACTTTGAACAGCAAAACAAAAAATTCTGATTTATTTATTTTTTTTAATTAAAAAAAATCTGAATTTAACACTTTGCATTTTGGTGTATATGTCTTCAGAAAATAAATCATATAATGATTTATTAAACATAACTATTTGTTCTGTCCTTAGTAAAACACAGTCAGACTCTCTCACATATACATGCATACAGGCACAGGCAGGGGCTCATGCTCATTCGTGCAGGCTCAGATGCACAGGTGGAGTTTTGAATTTCTGTGTAATTGCGTTTTTGAACTCAGGCTTGCAGCTTAGCCAAGCATACAGGTCCTCGGTCAGAATATGCACACACACATACACATTTATGACAGCCCTGAATTGGTTTGTAGACCGTAGACCATTCCTCCCAGACCCTCATCTTCCTCCTTACCAACAACAATACAGCACTTAACTGCCTTAAATTGTAAAGCTCTCAATTCTAAGCAGGAGAGGGAGGTTCACTCAGGGCTTGGAGTCACACTGTTGGGTGTGTGTGTGTGTGTGTGTGTGTGTGTGTGTGTGTGTGTGTGTGTGTGTGTGTGTGTGTGTGTGTGTGTGTGTGGGCTGGCAGACAGTGCAGTATGCTGATAAGCAGGGTAGAGCCTATTAGCTGTTTGGCCTGCAGCCTGAATGTCGCTGGTTATTTTTTTTCTCTGTGGTCAGAAATATTGTCATTGTTTAAGAGCCAGTGGGATGTAGGATGGTTTCCATCATGTAGTTCCTCTTGAATCTATGTTGGAATAATCAATTTTTAATGTAAAGTATATGTGTGTGTTAATGTTATAGTGATGCTGTGCGATAATAGAAAAATATATATTTTTTTTATATTATGCGCTATTGTTTATTTGTTGTGTCACAAATCACACTCGTTACATCATTTAGACAATGCTTTGTGTAGAACGGATGCAAGCTGCTGACAGGAGATTTGCAGGAGCTTCTTTTGTCGCATATATACATGGTTTAGGTATGAAAAGTCTGACACAGACCAAAAATGTTACTTTGCAAAGTATGCTACAGAATGATCCTCACAACAGACTATAATATTCTAATATAATAATAAAGAAACAATAAGTAAAAAGGCAAAAATATGTAATCACTCACTTTTTAACAATATTTTCATATGCACTCTTGTGGGGATGTTTCGAATACAGCATGTGAAAGCTTTGAGTGACTTCAGTGGTAGAAATTTGTTTCAGTTTTGCCATAAATTTTGAATGACATGATTTTGATTGCAGAGATTCAAATTGCTTTTCAGGTAATAAAATTTAAAAAAACAGACAACAGAAATGTGATCATGAAACACAAACACACATAGTGGTTGCTCTAATTAGCTTTCTTTGTTTAGAAAAATACATTTCCAAACCTGAGTGTGTGCAGTGTTTCTGCATTTTCTCTTTACTCTTCATCATTTCCTGATTCTAAGTCTGTGGTGCTTCCCCCCATAATGCCTAAAAGACACTTTTTGTGCTTTTCTTTCACTTTTCTGCTGCTCTTCCTTTCAATTTAGGTCAAATTCAGAGTGAGTGTGTATCTGTGTCACGGTTACTATGCACTAATACTATCACATACAGGCTGATATACTAATATTGACAGTACATTATTTTGGGAGTTAGTATACACTATATATTGTTTTGCACCAACGTGAAATAATACAAAACTAACATGTGAGTGGTACAAAGTCAATGGAATGAGAGAAAGCTGAAAATAAATCACCTGTGGTTATCACAAGTTTTATGACTCCCCTAATGTACAGAGACAAAAACAAAAGAAATCATGAAAATATTTTAAATCAATCAGCTATGAGTAGTTCTGTTTCTGTTTACTTGTCAACATGTTACAAAGGTTAGAAGGTTAGAGTAAGTATACAGTACATCAGCACATGTTACAAATATGTAAATGTAATATAGATTTCCTTTGGTAAAATTGAAGATAAGTCAATGAGCACTACTTTACCTATCATGACATCAACAGGTTTACTGTATCTCCAGATGTAGAGGCTGATCCACTCATATTTAGGAAAAGTGCTTGAAGCCTTGTTTGCTTGTCCTGGTTACTGAAGAAATGGAGAAAAAAATCTATTTTAATCTGTTCAAAATGCTGCTGTGTGTGAACCGGACTACAAACAAATACATTTCTTTTCCAATCTGAAGCAGCTCATGCCTGTCAAAATCCCATATCACAATTTGTCTTCCAGCCAAAGTCCCACTGCAGGAAAGGAGTAATCTCTCTTTTTTCTTTTCTTGGTATTAAGAGCACACAATGTCAAAATCAGAGAACAAAGTCACCGCCACATTTTTGAATTTGCTGATTTTACTAAGCTCTTTCTATCATAGGTTTCCTTGTCTTCTCTTGCCTCCTATCTAGAAAGATGGCCTGTCTGCCCTGCAGGTATTTAGAACAGTCCAATTTCCCTACATCTTTCTATAGAGTGGCTCTCACCGCTTCTCCTTCCTTAGTCTTCCTCTGTCTCATAGATTAGCGATAATTCAGCCAGGGTGAGAGAGGAGGAACCAACTTTAAAGAGATTGTTGTAAAAGAGCTGACTGACTCACACATAGCCTGCTGGAATTAGACTCATAAAACCAGAGACTTTACTGGTGATCCCATAGACTGTCCTAAAAGCACATACATGCACACGTAGCAGGGAGGCTGCACTATTTGGCTTTACTTTCCAGTCCAATCTACTCTGTTACTTTTGTCACCCTTATGATGATGATGTAGAGCTGAAAAAAATTCATCGATCCATTAGACTGACGGCGATCAATTGCAGCATGGATGGATATACAATCCATCCATGCTGCAAAACATCTCTTCCTAGCCAACACACCCCACAGCACATACTGTAAACTGCTTGCTGCACACAAAGCATTATGGGCTCACTAAAATATTTCTACGCCGTTTTTAATCTCGTGCTTTGCACATTTTACTGCCATTCTCATTACCCACTGCAGAGAGAATAATGGATAGAGTGAAAGAGACAAAGGACTGATGAAGGTTGTACTGTGGACAGAGAAGAGAAGGCCTTAAGAATGTGAATAGAAATCTGTGTGAACAGCTGGACTGCTGTCTATCTCATAAATTAGAAGGGCTGGCTTCATACAGTCTTTCTCTCGCTGTTCAGACATTGCTTTATAAGGTGAATTTTATGTTGTAATGACAGGTGTGTGTGCTGCATAGTAATAACAGCAATAACAATCACGGAGAGAGACACTAAACCAAAACACTTTAAGGTTGATGGCAATCGTTTATTATTTATTACGATTAATTTCCACAACACTCTGTCATGACCCTGAGAAATGTTGAACCATCAAGGGGAGAGACCAGATGCCACTGAATGGCAAGCTGTCAATAAGACTCCTCTTCGCTGGACAAAGAATTTTTCCGAAAATGAATGAGACTGAACAACGTTAAGTTTTTTGTATGCCTGGAGTTGTGGTTGATTGATGTGTCTGGTTATGTACTGTGTGCTGAGGGCTGTTACGCAATACTAGTAAGAACGCATCATCTCACACTGTCAACACTGTTCTGCATGCTCATGAACTGTTCAAAGAACAACTAGCAAGAACATTCTTCCCAAGAAAACAAGTCTGTTTTTCGCATTCTTGGTTTTCAGAAACAGTCATGGTCTCCCTTGGTACAGATTTCCCAGTGGGAAAGTCACATCCGAAGAAGGTTCATTAGCATCTCAGTGGTGTTCGTAATGAGTTGAGAGGCAGAGAAAATGAATGGTTAGAATGATGGATGAACTGGTGAAAAGGTAGGCAGGTCATGGGAAGGTCTGCCGAATTTCCTGGTGTCCTTCTCCTAAATGTTATAATTCAACTTACGACTGACTGCAAACATCATCTTTCTGGTCTTTGGCTGTGGAAGAATATCACTGCAACAAGTTGACATTTTGCTAGATGTCAACAACTTTACAAATGGTGAGTGTAAAATGAGGATTTCCATTATCCTGTCTTACACATGCCTGAGAGCCATAATTCTGGTGACCTATATTTTAAGGGCCAAGGAATTAATTAATGCTAATTAGGAGATAGTACAGATGACAAAGGCAATTATATTTTCCAGTAATCTTCAATAAGTTTTGCAGGGAATAGATGCAGAGATTTGGAAGTGTAAATGCTTGGATATAAAATTAAGCTTCTCTAAAGGGGATGCTGTGTAACATCTTCACAACAGGTACCACCACCTGATGCATCCCTGATGAAAAAGGGTGGGACAAGAATACAGTTGGGCATTTGACTGTACTTTGCTATACATGGACTTTTGAATTGGAACAGTACTTGAGATGTGACTCATGACGTTTCTCAAGTTTGTAAGGATCCATAATGTAGTTTTGTCTTGATCAATTTGCAGTTGTAACAAATATGTCCGTTTTACCCTTTTCTATTGAACATGTAGCCGCTGGGAACATTTTATATTTCTAATTTCTCTCTGTTGCTCTCAAAGTGTCAACTATAAATTGAAAGGAAGGATTTATAGAATTAATTCTGCATTTGTTGTTACACAGTTCTTAACTTGTAGTGAGTTATCGATCATTAAGAGTACTGTAGGCTACATCAATAAATGTAATTATTTATGTAATAGTTCCTACAGGGAAAGGAACATTGGCTGGTTGTGATTCAGGCTGAGCTCAGCATGTATTTCGAATACAATTCATTTGACCTAAAAAAAAAAAAAAAAAAAATCCAAAAGTTGAAATAGTTTTTTTTTCTCTCTCTCATTTTTCAATAACAGTAAAACTGCTTTGTAAGGAGTTTAGTGTGACACTTGGCCATGGCCTGGAGTAAGTTCTGTTTCTGTCTGACAGGCATATCAGCACAAAGGTACATAAACCCTGCCTGTCTCTCAGTTACTTGCTTATTCACTCACTTTCACACACAAATCTCAAATTAATGAGAATTTCTTATTTTTCTACCTACCCTCATTATGTTTTGTCATTGTTTTGGTGTAACAATCTGCCAGTCACTAAGATATTCCTACTCTTCCCTCTTTTATTACTTATTATTTTTCAACCCCTATTTACCCTATCCCTATCTAAATCTTCCTACCTCTCTCCCATCTTTCTTTTCACCTCCTTTCATCTTAAATAGCCTGTGGTAGCAGATTTTAGTAGTGTCTGGCTAAATGAGAGACATTCTGCCTTATCTATTATTCAGGACTCTACCTGCATTAGCCAGTGGCTTTGCCAATGTTAGATTTAGGGTGACTTGACACGCTAAATCAGGACTACATAGGAGGTGAAACAACCTTGACTTTGAATGAGATGAGCAATCATGTCCTAGTTTGACTACAATATATAAGATTGGCTGTTGAAAAATAAAATATTTGAAGTTTATGAATGCAGTTCAGGAGTTTTGTCTCCAAGTATTTATAATGGAAAATACACATTCACTTACCAAAATAGGAAGGAATCATTCACCTTTATATACCCTGATTCATATTAGCAGTGTGTGAACAATCAAATATACTTTTGTGTTACTCTCCCTCAACAACAGCCACAAAACCTGCTGAGATTTGGGTCATAGGTACATGGAGAAATCCTGATAATAGAAGAGAGTTTTACCAGGTCAGTATAGAAAAGAACTGCCTCTTGCCCAAAATGCAACATGACTTGTGTTTGGAGAATTGTGGACTTTTATATTACAATAATCTCTGTTCTATTGTTGATTTTTTTTTTGCTCCAAAACGGTAAGCTGACCTGAATCTTTTTCAGATTTTTTTTTTGTGTGTACATTTTCTCCTACTTGTCTGTCTTTTTCTTTTAGCTTTTATTTCCCATCGTCTCTTTACTTTAACCATCTGCACTCTGTATATACTTACCCTTGTTCCATTTTCCTAGCTGGCCTATCTTTTCGTCACATCAGACTCCTCAGTCTCATTTCTATAGCTCCATAGGATATATCTGATCTTAGACTAGTAGCCATCCACACAGGGTATAAATAAGGAGAAATGGAGGGAGAGAAAGAGGGGGGAGCAGGTGTAGGAGAAACAGTGGGGAAAAGGAAGAGTGAAGGAAGGATTTGGGCAAGGCTGCAGACCCATGAATAAAACAAGTGCATGTTTCCCCTCAGGAATAATGCAGCATTGAGTTTGTGCAAGTATAAAATGTGACCTCATGTTTCCTAATTGTATAGTACAAAAACAGAAAGGAGAGGGACTGTGCTTTCCTCCATTTGATTGCAGAATGAAATAGTTAAAGATATACATTAAAGTTTTAAGCAGAAGTTAAAAAAGACTTGACGATTGTGAATTTGTAACAACCATGGAAAACAAAAAAATGTGGAATATGGAAAACTGTCTGGTTGTGTACATTTTTTTCAAAATTCCAAGCAACTTATTCAAAGTAAGGAAGAAAAGGGACATTGATATTCAGCAGGAATATCAACAAGCAATACAAAATAATCAAGTTTTGGGAAACCAGATGTAGTACAGGATGTAGCAGTTTAGTTGCTGGAATTTTGTGGACGTCTACTGTATTTTATCTTTTTATACTTATTATGTAGTTGTAGCCTTGGGCAGACATGTAATGTTAAACAGATTGTTGGCTCTGCAGAGAGACAATTGTTTTGTGTAACTTGCACACACTTTGCACAACACATAACATACATAAAATGACTCATGCACACACACAAAATAAACAAAATTCAAGTATCAAGTATATTGTTACGGAAATGGGTTTATAGATTTTTTATCAAGTGCTATTTTTTCTACCACAGTGACACTGTATATCTCTTGCTCTGCAGAGTCAGTCTAACTACAGTGTTAATATTTGAACACAACAGCAAGATTAGCATCACTTGTCAGAGACCTAATTTGTACTGTGTAGTTGCACAGTAAGTAACCTACTTAGTGGGAGTCATAGTTGACGGTAATGACCCTCTAGTGGCCTCCTTAAGCAAAGGAGAGAGAGAGAGAGAGAGAGAGAGAGAGTGAGTGTGTGTGTGTGTGTGTGTGTGTGTGTGTGTGTTATCATAAATACCTAGCTCAGCGGCAATGCGAGCCTCCGATCATTAAACTTTCAACACAGCAACACCCAGATTTTCTTTTTCAGTGTTTTCTCCCGCTCTGTTTGCTGCAAGCACAGTGACAAAGATAAAAACATAAACATCAACATAAACAGATAAAAACTAGCTGCTGTAATGACTTTTGAATATATGGATTCACATTTTGAGATGTAGAATAAATAAGTGTTTTTATAAAGAAGATTTAGTATTGTGTCATGCAGTATACCCTGTGGTGTGATCTGGTGTCCTGATCATGTAAGCATACTTTAATGCATCTGTAATAAAGATACCATAGACAATACACAATACATGCTGTATATTAGAAACATGTTTTAAAATGCATAAAGGTTGCAACTCGTCGTCTAAATGCTTTTTGGTTGTGGTAGTGATTCTGAGGTTAATGTCATATCCTTTAGGGAAGATCATTTTTTTAATCTAACGCCTTGGCAGCTGTGCAAGCCAGACACTGTGAAATCCAGTCATCTATCCGACCAGATCCATGCAGTCACATCTCCAAATCAAATCTGCCTATTAACTGTGCCATGAAGGAAGCAAATGAGCTTCTACCAAATGGCTCATACCAGTCTATAATCTAATGGATGCAGAGAAGTGAAATATTCCCCACAGTATCCCAGGACACCCGGTCCAGCTGATGCAGCAGCTGTTGCCAGAATGCAACGGATGCATGTTACCTGCAGAAACACAGGAAGGATGTCAGCTGTGCCATCTGGCTTATACAAATCCGTGGCACAACTCACTGATTGAGGCTCCATCTCTGTGCAAACACTGGGCACACTGGGTGGGTAATGAACTCATCATAGGTTTAGCACCAGATTTCTATTCCTAACATTTTTCACTTAGTTTTAGGAAGTTGCCATTTTTTTAACATACCATTGATATTTTTGATAGAGCATTTAAGAGCAATCTGTAGACTACTTCATTTTATTCCGGACCATGACTCAGCGATTACATCCTGTTTGACATCGTTGGAATCTGTTCCTGCACGGCCTCACTCGACGGATGACAGGATATGAATGTATCGTTAAACCATAAGTTCATTAATGTCATTTTACTAAATGTCCACTGTCGAGCACATTTTATAGTTCTTTCTCTGTGTGTTCATTCCCATTACCATTATGGCAACGTCTATTAGACTGTGAATTCTTTTAACTGCAAAAGTGTGTCTTTGTGTATTGTGTGTTTGTCACAATCTGACTCTCCTACCACACGAGATAGCAAATGCATCATTCATTTTGATGGCATTTTAAATCTGCCTCACACCTCCCTGTCCAGGCTTTTGAGGCAGAGGGATGAAATACACGGACATAACTTTGTTATTTATTAGTTGTGAGAGAGGAAAAAGACAGGTGCAATAAAAAAGAGGATATGATCACAAAAGACAGTTTCATATTTTTGTAATCACTTTGAAGGGTTTGAGTGACATCGGGACACAGTTGAGGAATGCTAAGTTAATGCTTTTGAAATGAGCATTCTTAAATATTAATGGGACTCTGGCAAAAGAAAGGTCATTTCTCAGACCGAGGCAGAATATTAAGAGAGCTCGTAGCAACCGCTGTGATCGTAACATAGATTAGTTGAGAGAGTTGTATCAACATCTCAAGCAATAGCACTGCAGAAGCAGTCCTGTGTTGGAGTTTCACAGTATAGGGGAATTTCATCAGTTTACTTGTCATGAGTAGTACTACTCAACCTCTAACCCCTAACAGTTATGAAACGTTGTCTGTGTCTCGGAATGCAGCTTTCACAAGTTCACGAAAATAACTCTTATGAGTAATTTTGACATAAAATGTGGAGTTTGAAAGACTGTTGTTGTATTTTTGGAGCATGATCTACATTAAAGTCTCTCTCTTGAGAGTCCCTCAACCTAATGAAAATGCAGGGTTGAATCCCTGTAAGTACTGTTTGTTTGAAGAGAGCTTCCACAGAGCTTCATCATGCTCAACTGCAACATGTACAATTTGGAAAATATCCAGATGGTGCAATCGAGATGAAAAATATTCAAAAACATTGTCAATTTTACTTTCATAATATCTGAATCTATTCTCTAATACCTACACATATACATTCAACCAATTTGTTTTAATAGCTTGCGATTGAAAAGCCACTTAATTGGCATACTCTATCATGCTGTGTTACTGTCCACTACTAAGGACATATTTTAGGCAGAAAAATAGATGAGGGAATGACTTTAAGCTGCCTGTGTCCCCTCTCCTGGAATTTATCTCTTTTTGTACCCTGCCTCTCTGCTCCTCTCTCTTTCAGCCTCTATAATTTGCCCTCGGTGTGTTTGGAATTACATGTCACATCAAATAAGACTATCTAGCTTCCATAGCCTTAGAGTGTGTGAATGCCTGTGTGTGTGTGTGTCTGTGTATGTGTACCCAATAGTGCAGCGGTACCACTACCACCCTCAGAACCAGCTTCCCATTAAATAAATGGTGGATCTCTGGGTTGACTTTAGTGTTCACAATGAGCGGCAAGGGGTTGTAATATATCTGATACAGTATATCATTATCACTAACCTTTCTTTCATCTGTGTGGCCTTCATCCCTCTTTCTTCTGCAGCTATTCTGAGGATACAGATGTAAATGAAACCACTTTGTGGAGGTGGAGTGGAGATGTTGTCAGGAGAGATGTTGCGGATTTAAATGCACAGAGCACATAAGTTTGGCTCGCTAGTCAGTCGTGTTTTGGTGCAGTATCTATATATATATATATATTAAAATATTGAATTACTTAGTGAATAAAAATATAGATCATATAATGACAGAGAAAATCAGCTTTTTTAAACCCTAATTTAACTTGTATATTGTTACTTGTCTTGTCTGTATGTCTGTTGCATATTCACTGTTAGACTGCGTTCCCTGGTGAGAGCTAATGAGGATTTTTGTTGCAGCAACACTTTCAGCAATTTAGCCGCTCGTGTTAACGTACTGTAGGGTGGCATAGATGTTTGACACAACATCTAGCACATTTTCATAGTGGGTGAGATAGATGTTTAGATCCATAATTGGCAACATTGTCTGAATTATCTGTTTAGAATGCAAGAGGTCCCTAAAACATAAGGAAATAAAATTCATTTCTATTAAAAAATGGGTTCACTTTGATCCATAATTATTCTTTGAGGGACGGTGAATGAACAACACCAACAACACCACTACACACACATACAAACACATAGAGCTTAATGTTAAAAAGTCTTAATTATTGAACATTTTGAACACATTTGTCAAACATATTGAACATGTGTTTTACTCCAACTGTGATTTCTTTGGAACATTGCTCTAGATACGCACCATAAAACTAATTTATGATTCACAGTAAGCCTTTACAAGGATAACAGTGTTTAGTTTTGACACTTTCAGAGAGGTTTTAATTGAACTATGCGGTTGTAGTTAGAAGTGGTATTGAACAAGACTGGACTTTATACTGAGAGGTGTTTCTAATATTTTGGCCACCCCTTTTACAGACATGAGAGAGCCATAGTAGACTTAGAAATACATTTTTAATATAATTCACTCCTGTACAATGTCAAAAATAAACTTGAAATTGAATTATTACCTTTCACAGTAACAACAAAAAACAGGGAAAAAAAGCTGTGTACCTGTCTCAAAGCAATCCTGTCGCTTCACTTTCATGCCAATAAATCACACTAAATAGAACATACATGAGTTAAAAGGAATGAAAGCAGAGAGGTGACTAGTGTGAAGAAAAGGATTGTATGCTTGTACTATCTCAAAACTTTAGCAGCCGCAGACTATAGGATAATGAATTCTCGACTCAGTGAGTCAATTCTGCCTTTTTTTTGGGTACATTTGTAGATTATTGCCTGTCCCAATGTCATTATGCATACATCATTCTGTCCTCTCAGTCCATCCTACTTTCTCTATTTTTCACTTTCTCTAACTTTAATAAAAGTAAATATTCTACTGAAACCTGCAGAATCTTAACACCACCTGGGTCAGATATGATCTATATTGTACTTGTGCTATTTTCACATTAAATATTGGTGTCTTCTCCACCATGATCAACACTGATTAGAGTCTGGTACAGTGAGACAGTAGCTGTTGTGTCTCACTGTACCAGACTCATCCCTTACCACATTTAAAGTTTGTCCACTGACCAAAAAAGTCCTCAAACCTGTCAGTAAGGCTCGATGGGTTCCAATCAAACAAGGATTGGTTTGCTAACCTCAGTGATAAGGCTTTTTCAGGTAACCGCTTCACAACAAAAGCCCTCCACTGTTTGCTCAGTTGAAAGCTTTTGACCTTGCAACATCAGAACATTTTCTGATTACAGTAACAGCATCTTTACACAGTATGGTAAAGTGTAGAGGAGTAGAAAACAGTGAGGCTGCTGGCTAGTGTATGAAAGTAAGAACAGGAAAGCACAAGTGAAACTGAAACCCAAACTACAAAAGCCTTTTAGTCCCTGTTTCTGTCTAGTCACCTGAATGACTGTGCACATTTTGAGCCAATTTGCTCAGCACATCGACAGTTAAATTCACAATTTGTCTGCCTTGTTCATGAGCAGGACCATAATATCACAGGTCAGCTCAATTATCACCTGCACCGCGGCAACACCTGTGATCACAGCTCAGCATGGTGCAACTGAAGTGTGTAATATTAAGCCAGTGGTAAAAGGGCCAATATCATGTTACTCCCTGCTGACACAGATGATGAGGTGCTAAATGTGGATGCTGTCACTAGACCTGCGTGTTTATGTGTTTAATCCCAGTATACTGGAACATGTTCATATGGGGTGCTATTTACACAGCTGTCAGAGCAATTGTGCATAAAGTTTGGGCTAAAGAAGCAGGGTCATAGGAAGAAGAGGGGGAATGTTCAAGATAAACGACAGACAAAATCAACCCTTAGGATAGAGGTCAGGAGGCTAAAGCAAATTGTTGGTGAAAAGAAGCCAGTACAGTCTGAAGAGCTGAAGCAGTGAGCTGTGAAAATCCAGAACTGAGGACTGACTGAGCTGTTTTGTCATCTCTCTGTGGGGAGGCTGTCTTTTCACTAGACTCAAACCAGCTGAGCCACTTAGATGAACTTAGGGGGCCTTTAGCTGGAGGTAATGATTTGGAGCCAGCTGTTTCAGTCCTGGAACATGTGTCCAGCAGCATTGTCAAAACAAAGCAAGATTCTGGATGGATTTCTTTCTGTGTTTCTGAGTTGGCTGTCACATTGCGAGAGCTGTCTTTGTGTCTATGTGCCAGTATAGTGTAGCCAGGATGTTTTTGTGTGAGGCAGTTCTCCCTGATTGACTACATTTTCTCTAGTCAAACTAATAAAAACAAAATGAGAAGGCTGAGGTTAGAGTTCCATTTATCATTTTTTGGTGTCATTAAGATATTACAAATCCTGGCACAGATCCTTCTCATTATTTGTCTAAGGGAAAAAAGCAAAATACGCTGGAAGCAAACAAGTAAACCACCTTTATTTTCAACAAATCTGCTCCCTCTGCAGCACATCAACACACACATCTGCCAAATTGCCATCTGTAGCTCATGCAACATGCAACTGTGATTTATTAGTGATATTCAGGTGCAGGCATGGACACTTTGATCATACACCAATTTGACTGCAATTACGCCAACATTTTGCCCTTGGAGGTAAATAGCATTGGAAGCTACATTAAATAGAGCGTTAGTGTGTAGGTGGGTGGAAAGGAGGAATCATTTTCGGAGTACAACCCTCTAATCAGTATTTAACTTCAAACATTTGCTTGTGGGGCTAATTGAGGATGACAGATGAAGAGAGGCTAGTCTGCTCGCAGAGTGTAATTGGAGGCTAATTCTCTGTGATTTGTCTCATCTCAGTGGGACAGATCAGAGGTCTGGGGAGGGGAGATAATCAGGTGAACAAATCACTGTAGTCTGTGTCTAAATTCCCGTTAAACTGCTGGACCTGATAAGCCATAGCTGATCACAGATGAGAGCAGAACAACATAACTGAATGATACCCCAGTGACTTTTTTTTAACCTTTTTTTTTTAAGCTCAAAATCCATCTCAGTCAGGCTGGCTGACAAAAAGTCAGATACAGTCCACAATCAGGTGTGCTCTTCAGTGGGCATATGCATACTCCTACAGTGTGCCACTTAGCATCCATTTTGTCCAGTGTGTTTTTAAATCAGTAGTTCTCTAAAAATGAGTACAAAATAGAGAACAGAGCAAAATAAGTAATTTGAGGACAGGGGCTTTGATTCAGACAGGAGGTGATGTCTGTAGACTGTGTAGGTGATTATAAGGAAAAGTAGTCTTGAGCTCTTTTATAAGACTGACAGGTGAAACAATATGTTATAGCCTTAAAGCTCTCAGTGTGAGAGAAAAGTGAATGGGCGATATAGGTGGACACGACGATAAATTAATGCTTATGTTGTTTAATTTCTGTTCGATGTGTAAATTGGCAAATCAAACATTAGTTAGTACACATATCCTCCAACTCTACGGAGTATATGTGCTATTTACACATCAGGAGTTTGTATTCCTGTAACTCTTAGTTGCATCATTTTTGTCATAATCAAATTCAGGCCTAACGTTTAATCCAGAGGGCTTCTATTTAAACAGGGACTTTCTTTCAGTTTGTTTTACTAAATCAAGTTCTTTTTCTTGTTTGCACGTCTGATTCATTTTCTGCCTCAGCTTTGTTCCAAAATATTTTAGTTGGTGTTCACAAAGAAACAATTAACCAAACCCACAAGCCCAAGTGTGGTTCATCATGAAGAGTTTACTGACTCCTGAGAGTATGTGACGATAACGTCTGCTGTTGCTCTGTGGCAAGAAATCACAATTGCTTCTTTTCTACAGTAAGAACTTTGAAACTATTTTTTGGTTCTCTGAGTTCTGCAGTAAATGATCACATCTCCTGACTTTTGGGAAAACTCAAGAATGTCTTTTGGAAATGATGGGAAATTTAAAAAGATAACAAACGAGAATGTTTTGTCCATTTTGGATACAAAACTTTGCTTTTATTTCACCTTTCTTTATTATTAATATTGAGTTTTGAGTTTTCTCTGGATTATTATGCCCTTCTCTATGTGTTTCAGTCTGCCTTCTCTTCTACTCTTTGAGAAACTTCCAGCTTTGTTATGTATTGAGACTAAGGGTGAATCTTAAATTATTTTCCAGTAGATAAATGACAATGAATCAACATACCAAAGACTTGTGGGATTTGGCTGGTAATTACTTGCATGTATTTCACACATACTTGAACAAAGCGATTTGCTCATTATTATCTATCCAGTCTTTTGTTTCATCAGCTTCTTATTCACCGCTTTGAAGCTTCATTAGACCAAACAAGTACTGTTACCATCTGCCCAGTTTCTCTTTTCCTCATTTGATTTCAAGCCCAAACACAATTTCAGAGTGTTTATGAAGTTTCTGGCTGAATATTTCTGAAAAATTTGTTGCGCTAATAAAAAAACATAGTTCAGATAACCTTTTATATTCACAGCATGTTTGTGACTCCATGAGTGTACCAGATTTAAATATGCCTGTGAAGCGACAACAAATGGCACAACTGTGACCATTATTACTGATGATTATCAGAATGGACGTTTAAGTTTTGTTTGTCATAGTTTAAGTCCAAACAGCATCAGTGCTCAGAATGAATATGGATTCACAAACAATCTTTCAAACTTCTGCCGATTTTAGAAACTGATGTTAAGATACCTTATCTTGTATCTGCAGGTTAATGTGATGGAGACTCGCCAGAAAGTAAGATGTGAAACAATATACCCAGAAATACGACAGATTGAGTAACAAAAAGCACACTGTATTATTACTTGTGTTTTAGGTCTGTCTCAAAATGAAGCATGTCTACTTGCATCCATATTGCCTGGTTGTGATTGTTTTCCTCATTCCATTTATCAATTTTGAGCAAATTAATGCAAATTGAATGGGCCATGGTTGTAATATTGGATATTTCTACTTTGGTGTTATCTGTATGCACATCTAGGAGAGGCCAGACTGTAACTTTGAAACTTTGAAAGAAGAAACAAAACGATTACACTTACAGCAATACAGTGCAGACATTCTACCTACACTGGGTTTTGCTGACTATTTTGACTAATGTTAGCAAACTTTAGATTGATATATAGATATATATAACAGATGATCTACAGCAGTTGACTGACTTCGAGTCTTCTCTATTTGCAGTACTGTTATAATTTCATCATCATCTAATCATTTAGCATTGTCCCATATATGTTACTCATGTTCAGCAAAAGTTACATAGTGTCCTGAGTTTTGGGATGTGATGATTTTTTGACATCTTCGTTGTAGAACCGCTGCACAGTCATTGAAATGTTAAACTGTTTGCGTTTTTGTACAGTCTGTGCAATATGTGATACTCCATTATGTCACTGCTAAATATCATTGTTGCCATGGTGATAGTCTATTGGCCAGCACACTTAATTTGACATTCAGCTGAGAGTGCCTGTAGCGTGTGTTTGCGCGCGTGTGTGTGCGTGTGTGTGCGCGTGTGTGTGTGTGTGTGAGAGAGAGAGAGACAGAGAGAGAGAGAGAGTGCACGTGCGTGTGTGTCTGTTAATGAATGTAATACTTCACACTTAGAGACATAGCAGCTCTGACAAACCTGCCTCTACCCATGTGCATACAGAGAGACAGAGAGAGATGGAGTGCTGGATGGAGAAATTGATAAGATTCAGAGCAGGTCTTCAAACCTTAGAGGTAACACTGTTATCACAAGATTGATCTTGAGGACTGACTGTAGATCAGTACCTGGGCAAACGATTCCTGTCGCTGAGCTTTACAAGGAAGATTGGTAGATATGTCATTTTATTTTTTCCGAACTAATATAACATCTGTTTGATCATGATCTTGTATTCAGTAACCACTTATCAGTACCAAATGTTAATGTCTATATGATTATGACCATTGTCATTAAGGGTCATTGTTCAATTATTGTCATTTTTAATGGATAACTGACTTGTTGACTGAGATGTCTTTGTTATAACAACTCCACATTAAGTAAGACAGCATAACCTGTCATAAAGAAATGATTTAACTTCATGTTTTAATATTACATTAAACATATGTAATTGCTTTTGATATTGATAAAATAACATAAATTGTGGCATTACTAATAATTAGTAAACATTCCATTGTTAAATAGTAATAGTAATGTAAAATAACTATGAATGTATTTATTTCTATTCCTATTTATTTATTATTGATCATATTATAAACCAAACGTTTGTAACATACCTTTTTATGCACAAGCCTTACAGACACACATAAACACACGCACACACTCACACACACCCACACACAACTTACAAACATACAAGTGGTTGCCCTTGCTCTCTGCCCCCAGGTGTGACTGACTGTAGCAATCTCAGGTCAGAGCAGCTGCCTTGTAGTCATTAAAATGTCCTGACATTTATTTCATTTCCCATTTATGTGGACAAGGAAAACAGACTTGTTTTCAAACAAGCTGACTGTTTCACCGCGAAAGAGAAAAATGCAAGGACACACAAATTCACTTATTCTATACCTACTCTCCGACCATTGTTAAGTCCCATTTTTTATGGATTCAATGTGCAGCTTACAGTGACTTTTGCACAGCCTTCTTCCAAACCCAAACTGATTTATTTATTTGTTTATTTTTTGTTTGTTTGTTTTCATCTTTATTTTCTGCTCTGTCTCATTTGTAATGGTTGGAGATCTGCCCAGAGAGACAACAGGGAAAGAAGAATCCTTGGGAGAGAAGGTGAGCTGTCATCAAAGCATTTTTTTTTTTTTTGGTCTTGTCTATCGGCATACCCAAACAGAGGTTGTGATTATAATGCATTATCTGGTGAAGGCAGTCAAAGGGAGGATTACAAATGGCAAGCAGTGCCCCATTATCACAGCAAGTCCAGAGGAGCACAGGAGAGTCAGATTGGCACAGGGACACAACCTGAACACACAGTATACAGAAATTTGCACATTAAAGAGTGGTGAAAGAAAGATATGTCTGACTGCAATAGGGCTGTCAGACACGTATCAGTCAACTGAAAGAGTTACATAAACACTCCACATCATTAATTATGTTTCTTTTTCAATAGACCTTATCTACAAATATGAGTAGACAAGGTAAATTCACTCCCCTGCCCAGATAGCACTCTGCTCAGTTTTGCTCCAGAACAGCCACCCCACTCTACTCTCCTATAACAGTCCACATAAGCCTCATGTTTTACCTGTAAGACTCCTGTTTTAATGTCTGTGTGATCTGATCTTTTTTTCACAAAAGTAAAAAAAAAAAAAAAGGTCATAGTTCACTTATAAAATCCTAGCGCACCACACATAGTTCTTCTGCCAGGTTGCTGACAGCGCTATCAGCCTGACGCTCAGCCAAACTGGATGGAAGAAGATGGTGTTGTACCAGTGTCTGGTCTAGAACTTGTTTAGCCAGTGGAGCTGAGAGTGTTGGAGCAGCCAACTGAAACAAGTTGCACTACCCTGCCTCATGCTGCCCTCCATTTCCATTAAGCCTTGCTATTTCCATCACAGCTATGTGATCATTTTATGGTTCGATTGATCGGTCTTCATGAAGTTGACTCAAGTTGTGATGTTGACTTTTAGGGGGCAGCCCTACTGCAGTCATTGTCTATCACAATGAAATCAGTGACGTAATTGTTCAGTCAGGGTACATTCTCACTCAAATGTTGCTGTTGCTGTCAAGTGAAACTGGTTTTGTTAGGCAGGTTCACAGCAACATCCAGACATCCCTTACATAGTCATTATAAACTGTCAGTCTGGTAGATTGCAGGGAGACCACTATTGTTACTGTGTGTAACAATCCAATTTGCACGTGAAATGGTGAGGAATTGTCTGTGTTGACTTCTGGTCAAGCAGAAATGAGATTGTCAGTGTTTAAAGCTTCACTCCACATTTTTGTTGTCTGTTTTACTCAGTAGATTGTATTACATGGTATATGTTGCTGATTTAATCCTTCTTTTCTTTTTGTTTTTTTGTATTTTTGTTTTGTTTGTGTTAACACACTTCCTTATGAGATTATTTAAAGTAGTGCTGAGTGATTTACTTGAAATCAACAGCAATATAGAAAAAAACAACATGGTAAGATTATTTAGATTATGCAACTTCAGACAATATACTTTCTCAATTCTCTGATATTATTGGTTAATAAACAGTGTCTCAGTATCATCACCCTCTCCCTCAGTGATTCTTATTGTCACTTTGCTTCATGGAGGCTTGCACTTCCTGTGACCTATCAGTACTGCATAAAGAAAGCTAGAGCGAAACACACATCCACATCACATTATCCTGTCACACATACTGTATAATGTGTCCACTGACACACACACTAAAAACACTGTAGAAAAAAAGAAGCAATAAGGCATTGTGAATTGAACAAGCAGACTGCTCAAGGCAGATAAAGTCAATTAAATTCTAATCAAACCAGGAGGATGCCATGCATTTGATTATGGGAAAGTAGAGAGGTGTGTATGTGTGTTTGTGTTTGTCTGCGTGTGTATGTGTCTGGTTGAAGCGTGTTAGAAAGGCAAAGATGGCTACAGAAATCACAGTGACGTTCCAGATGCAGTTGTACTGCCATGCACTTACAATTACAACCAGAACCAAAAACAAAAACAATATTAGTCCGGAAAAAAGCTTTGAATCAATCATGGTCCTAGTGTGTAAACGATCTAGAACTATCCATTTTAGGAGGTAAACAACACACGTACTGGTACACAGTTAACGAAAAAATGGTATTGGTTTGTGTTGGAAAGATTGGTATTGCTTATTATCTGTATATTTTTAATAAATAATGTGTAAGAAAAAGGTGCAACGCTGCTTAAAGAAAATAAAACTGACTAGATGTTGTGATAAACACAGATGTCTGCACTCAGTTGTGTATCTTCAGTGAGTTTGGAGGCCAGCCCTGAAGCCCTGCATATCTCTGGAGGAAATATCGAGCCTGCAGCCAGAATGGCTTCCCAGTCACACTGTTGTGCCTTAATTAACACGGGGCTGAGTTGAAGCATGGTGTCTAGCTGTGTTGAACGCCAGCAGCAAAAAGGGCATTACATCTGTGCCAGAAGAATCAGTGTTTTTCAACTGATGATTAGCATTATGGTAATCGAGGAGGCAGATTATTACAGTTTGACAACAGAGAGACAATTGCTATGACGTTACTAGAGGTGTCTGACCTCCGATGTAAAACACTAGAGGAAATCTTTTAATTTGATACAAAAATTAAAAACTATGTGCACCCCTTCCAGTGTCGAAAGCCAATACTACTTAGTGTGTAAAAACCAAAGTACAAGTTGAGTAATTGGTTTGACCAATTACTGAACACTGAAAACTATCTTAGAGACAATTGGCTTCAATATTGGCTGATTGCTGCAAAGCCTCCACCATTCACAGGGAGACATTCTGTAGCAATTGGTGCCTGTGAGAACACACACTGCTGTATCACACCCACACCCGTGCTTTAAACCAAAAACGGTGCATCTATTTATTCAATTGTAGAGGCCCAGTCTTTCCAGAGAGTGATCGTCGGTTATCTGTATCTGTAATTCATAGTTGGCCCGTTCTTCAGAATTAATTTCAGAACTTAATTACTCAAACCAGACAGCTCCCAGACTGGACCACGGTAGGTAAAACTCCAGAGATGTTTAGAATAACTAAGCTTGTCAATTAGAGGCAAGTGATCCCAATGAGGAGTTGTTTGTTGAGATACAAACTTGTTGATTGTTAGTTGAACTGTGAACTTTGCACCTAGTCAAACCATTGCTGGAGCTTATAATATCATTTCCATCATAATATCTTCAACTCAATATAACACGAGTATTTTTCTACAAAGAAATACTGTTCACATAAAACATGAAGTTTAAATAGAACAGTTTATGCTTATGACAAGGATAAACCCAAACCAGCTGCACTGCTCTGGCATACTGTCATTTATATTCTGTCATGAATTGTTCATCATCATTGAACTAAAGGTAAAACACTTCAACCTGGTCTGTCAGCAGCTGAGACTCAGATTCCATCTGAAGTCAATGTCCTTTCTACCCCAGATTGTAGCTGATATCAAAGGTGACTGTGTGATAGGAAAGGTATACTCTGATCTGTGCATGAACACACACACACACTCAAATACACATAAGGTTAACCCTGCCTTAGGCATCAGTCTTTAGCTCTCACACTACACACAGAAGCACAAGTTTTGTCCCTTTTTTTAAAAATGAACAAACCAATCAACACAACCCTAACAGGCCTCCTGCTTTACAGAACAGCCGCTTTTGGTCGATGACTAAAAACTCGATTTCTCCTGTCCCTCTTATAATACATGCCTAAATTTGCACTCACCCTTCGGTTGTGGATAATGTATGAGTTTGTATAATGTCAAACAAATGTGCAAGTTATTTACTCATAAGCATGCATTTAGCTGCAATAGGTTTATGTGCAATTAGGGTCATTATTCGTGTTGATTTGATGAATGAATGAATGAATATCACAACTTGAGTCATGTGATTAGCCTTTGACTGCTTTGTAGAATACAAATGTGATTCACTTTCTCCCAATAGTGTGCTCGGGTGCCAAAATTGATTATTTGCTAAAATTTAGATGCTGAGGCTTGACGGGCATGACGATTGCAGGTTCCCATCTTTCATCTTGAGTTGATCCACTTTTGTTTTCATGGTCGAAAGTGATAAATGGCAACAAGTGGCTGTCAAATAATCAGCTTGATAAACCTCTGATGCATAAAAAAAAACTCCAGAAGCTTGATTTTGTTGCACAAGGAAACCATCCATTGGAATGTGGCTGGACAGCTTTTCTATTTAAGCCCAAAGCAGACTCACAAGTGATATGAGTCTGAAAGGTAGTCCTGTGCTCACCTTGGCAAATCACAGCTATGTACAATTCACTCAGAAATGATTGCATTGTACTGGCTGGAGAGTAAGTGGCAGGAAATAGATAATATAATATAATATATATATTATTTCATTTAATTACAGGAGGTTCTGAATTCTACAACTCAGGCTGTATGTAGGTTGATGATTGTTATTTCTCAAATTAATATCACGCTTGAAGAAATCCGTCGAAACAGCTAGCTGATTTCGACTTCGGGGATGACAATTTATTGATTAAGGCATTGCTTTACATTTGGTCCAGTTTATTTTGTAGCTGGATGTCTGAAAGAAACTATTGATTAAGGAAAACACATTGCTGGAGCAGCAATTTGTTAGATGCTTGAAACCAATAATATGGCATCCATGTATAACAGTTGCTTATATTCTTGTCTGCTTTTTTATGACTGATATTAATGTGTATTGCAAAGATTAGTATATTTTCAACATTAGGCTCAGAGGTCTTGATAATAATCCCTGTAAAAGCCAACCACATCTTAATGCATTATTCAAAAGTGAAATTACATCCATGCTTTTAGTGTGTGTGCCCATTTGCAAATAACTACAACGCACAAGTAAAAGCTGATAGGAAAACTCCAACTCTCTTACTCAGTCTTAGTCTTGAATCAAGTTGAAAATAGCCTGTTTATCTTACAGCGGCCCTAAACCAACCACATAAATATTTGTCCATATTTTGTAGACATAGGAATGACACAAGTAGCCATGTTCAAAACTAAACTCGTTTTATCATTTGATCATCCCAGAGGTTATCTGGATATTGTTCCTCTCTGTCATCCTTTTCTCCAGTGCCTCTCACAGGCAGACTTGTTCACAAAGCAGAGGGGGGGTTTCTCTCTCCCTGATCTGTTTGTCTTTCTATTGTCAGCTCTATTTACCCCAAGACAAAAGGGAGAAGAAGCATGTTTCTTTTTAAATAATTTATCAGATCCCGAAAGGTATTCTATTTTTTCTAATAATAATCAGCAAATGCAACATGAATGTGAACTCTCTTACAAGATTTTTTCTTGAACTTCGGTCTGAAAAATGAGGACTGGCCAAAGTCACTTCAGAGCACCTAAAATATCCTCTCTCTGAAGGTCTAAAGCTAAACTAACTAAAGCAAATTCTCATAAAGTACAAAACATACACACACACAAAGCAAAGCTCCATGGGAAGACTTGTTGACAAAGTGGTCTGTTCTCTTGCCCTCTAACTATCTTTACTATCCAATCAGTGTTGGCCTCCATCCAATATTAGAGGACCCAGGAAGAGTGTTTCATCTTGGACATAGTTTTTATTGAAGTCACATTAATTGTGAAATAAATAAAGAAATACAAGATTGCAGTTTCCAGAAAGGGAAAAGTGCTTCACACTTAACCTTTCCTTTAATGAAATTTTGAAGCTTGGGCTGAAGTGTTATTTTGTGTTGCTGCACCTAAAAAAAACCTTCAACCAACACCTTCCGAGGAAAATCTCTGGACTGCAGTCAGATTTCCAAGGCTTCAACAGTAACTCAGGTTTTTATTTTCATTGCAGCATTGCATTGTTTTTGCAGAGAGTAAATCAAAGATGTAATTGACCTACCATTCTGGTTAATAGGTCCTAATTAGTTTCAATGTGCTTTTCTATGAATTATCATTCCCTCCTTGCATATTTGTGGTCCTGTAATCTCCTGCAGTATTCATATTTTGCTCTCAGTACATGATGGGAGATGCATGTCCAATGCCTTCATTCATTGATATTCACCATACTGACTTTTTACTTAATTTACATACTGCAGTATTTTCTATAGTGAACAGACTGGAAGACAGTGAAGCTGGATTTCTCAGTGGTTCTACACAAATTAAAGAAGTACATTTTTTTAAATTTAATTAAGCTTTCCAATTAAAACCTGCATTTTAAATATAATTAAATTATCTCTAAAGTTTCTGAAAAGAATCTGTAGTTCAGACCCAGCAGATTACAACTTGATTATCTCAGCTGCATATATCCATCAAAGTAAGTAGTCTCTCTCTCTCTCTCCCTGCATTCCTGTCACTCTTCAGCTGTCTCTAACAAATAAAGACTGAAAAGGCAAAAAAAGAAATACTTTAAAAAAAGTTTAAAGTAAAAGTATATTCCAAGAAGAAGAAGAATTTCCAAGAATTGCTCAGCTTATCAATATAAAAATCAATTTATCTAATCTATTTTGATCCCCAGGGAAGTCATACATACATACATACATACATACATACATACATACATACATACATACGTACAATATTTACAGTACCCATGTAAACTACTGACTCGATGTTAACACATGTACACCACATAAGAAAAATAGACTCTTTTCTATGGAGAGCTTGTGATGTTCTGGGGTCAGTGTCATTTTTATTTTTTTTAAATAAATTATACATCACTACACTGTACTTTTCTACTGAAGTAGAAAGAATTTTGCCATGGCAATACACACAGCTGAATTAGCCAAAATGCAATCTTTTTTTTTATTTATTATTTTTACCTAAAACATCTGGTGAAGAGCCATCACACTCATTTCATGCTCACATACTTTCTGCTTCTTTCTTTCTGCACCTTTATTCTCGTTATTCAGCAATAGGGTCCTGTTCCATTTAAACCTTGAGCTGAATTTTAGCATTAACCACCATTCTGGTAGAAATCTATTACCTATAATCTGTTTTGCTATATGTTTGCTGATGTCAGTACCAATGGGACATACTGTAGATAGAGAATTGATAGAAGAAAGGGGAGAAATGCAGGAAGTGTCAGGTAGAGTGATCCCTGCATTATAATTGAGTTCTAGTTTTAAATGGATCAAACTGTCGCTGTCTCGCTTAGTTGTCATTCTTCCACGCCACTTCTTTCGTCTCCTTCATCCGTCCTTCCCACACCTGTCTACTCTCCTGACCTCTGCTGTTCTTCTTGGTCTCTTATCAGTGTCACTACATCTTTCTTCTCTCTTCAATTTTGTGGTTCAGTCATGCAGCCATTTCTCTTTTTAGCCTCAGATTATTTGACTTCTTAGCTTACTTTCACTATATAGATGCAAATATATTCCAATCCATGGCATTAGGGGACATCTTGCATTCATTCTTTCCCTGAATCTTATTTGATTTTTGATTTTTTTGATATGTTGGTATTTGACGCTGTGATTGTGTAGGTTTGTCACTTTGTTATCTTAAATTGTCTTCAAACCTTTTTTTTTCCTTTTGCCCTGTCATCCCTGTTATCCTGTCCTCACTGTGAAAGTGTCATTTTGAAGTGATGAGAAGTCAGATCAGGTCACCTCGGGTGCTGAGATATAGAATTGAGGCCATGCCCTTAAATAAAAAAAAAAAAAAAACTGAAACATCAGGAGAAAGGTTGATATATCACTTAGCCACTAAACATGATGCGTTTTGCTTGTGTGAAGTTGACTTCTGACAACCTACACAGCTTGTCACATAGAGAAAGAAAACGGCCGAGTGTTCCTTCCCAATGGATGTGTTTCTTTGTAAATAAGCTTTGACAACTTTATTGTATGTGTGTGGGTTTCATTTTCCTTCTGTCACCTCCTAACATTTTTACCATCTTTATTCAGCAATAGTAATCTATTTTTTAGAGTCCCTGTATGAAACCCAGTACCTAGTGACCAGAAATATACTCACGTTGGCGTGAGTGATGCAAATCTGGGATGTAGAAACTATGTATGTATACAAACTTTTATTAAATGGTGGTTGTTGTTATTTCTTTGTTTGTTATTTATTTAACCAGCATGAGTCTCAGTTTTAATAAAAGTAGGATTAGGGAAATATCACTGGAAAATGTAATAGTGTGATTTAACAGTGACGACCTAACATGTAAACAGCAGCGCAATGTGTGATCAGGTCAGAAGCTAGTTGATGTTTACAGCAGACACCAGCTGGGGCTCAAAAACAACCCATTAGGCCCCTGATGGAGACAAGGCTGTCCTCTTCTTATGAAGTTTGCAGCTACAGGCTAATGACTTGTACACGGTGGCTTGTACAACTGGGGAAACAAGAGAAAACATTTGTATCACATGCATTAAGGCCGTGGCTCCTGTTATGTACTCTGTAAATCCACACAAGCATAGTGGTAAGGTAGACCTCACCCTGCCACAGCTGACACCACTGTCCTATTATCCGGCACTGCACCTTGACTTCCTCTCTTGTAGGTGTTTTTTTGCTGTTACACTTACAGCTACATTTCAATTTAATCTCCTTTTCGCTCGTTTTAACTGTCACTGACTCTTGATCTTTTTCCACCTTCATTTATTTTTTCCTCTTTTGTTTTTCAGCTGAAAGTAGGTTTGTGCTGTTCGTCTAGTGTGAAATTACATAACACTCTAAGGTCTGCCACCTTAAATGCCAGCCAGCCGTCAAAATAAGTTGCATTCATTTTGCTACACTACAGAAAACATTATATTTTACATAATATTTCACCTCTTTTTCTTTATGTTTTGTTGTAAAATCGAAGGAAACCAGCTCAAGTTAAAGGTTATAACTTCACCTTGTTTTGCTGTGTTAGGTCTTCTGTGTGAGCTCTTGACATTTATCCTGACATACTGAGTCTAACATGAACAGTTTTTGTTTATCACACACCACAGATAGACTTGGAACAGACACAGTTTGAAAGAGATAGAAAGCTCCCTAACCCCATGCAGTTACAGAATATTAAAGATTTGTATGCTTTGTGTATGAATGAATAATAATCAGTGTGTGGTTTAGTTTTGTACATTTTGTGAATTAGATTTGGCTAGATTTACTCTAGCATCTCATCATCTGTGGGTCATGGTGGTATAAAGGATCCTTGTCTTGAGGTCACCATCCTCCTCATAATGAGGAGGAACTGAATGTTCGGTCAGAAAAACACAGCTCTTATGATAGTGAACTATCTTGGAGGCATAAGAGTTGGATGTCTAAATATAATGTGTATTTTCTTTATTGATCATGATAAATTATTGTGTTCACATCAACATTACTGATTTAAACAAACCTTTTAACATCATCAGAAAACAATAACTTCAATTTAGTTAAGTCTAATGTGTGTTTTCAAAATTTTGTGATATAATGGACCCTTTTATTTACATTCAGGTCATTGATTGTGCTTTTAAAGCTACATTAAAGAAATGTTGTGCAACTTTACTATCATAAAATAACAGATTTTGAATCATTTTGATGTTAGGTGAATGGCGCTTCTGTCATTCCTACTATGTAATACATTACTGCGCTGAGTTGCACACCACCGACTATTTACCTTGTTCTGGTGAAACTGGATAATGCAACTATAGCTACTGTTTGCTCAGTTTGTTAGGCAGGCTGCCCCACTTGGGGAGTGTTAGTGTGTGTAGCAATTTGTGGACCACCGGGAAAAGGGGGTTTTCAGGCCAGGGGCTTTGGTAATACTGATGTGGAGTGTAGTTGGTGTCATGCCAGAATCAGAGCTGGGCAAGCAGGCAATGTAACCGGGCTTAGCAGCCTATATGGACATAATGGCACCGGCTCAGAGACGCAAGAGGACAAAAAATTGAAAAGGAGAGAGTGATCAAGCAAGATGTTGCTGGACAAGAAATAAAGCTGGGACAAAATTGTTAGTGAGATCTTAAAGAAATAAAAGGCTGAAAGACAGACGCCAAGCTGGGCTTCATGCTGTTGGACTAGTAAGTAATATTAGCTGGCTACTATGTCTTGTGTTGCACTTTCTTGATGTTGTTGACTCGATAGTTTTGGATCATAAATAATGTAATCATGACAAATACACATGTACAGCTGTCCATATTTACGACAGGGGTATTGCACTCTGAAATTCTACTTAATAATGCTTTAAACAGTATTGTTTTTTGATTATTTCTGCCCCCTAGTGGTCAAATAATGCCTGGTGCAGGTTTTAACTGAGAAAGTACAGACTGTCCAAAAGACAGCATTTATTTCCATTAACATTCTGAGAGAAAATGCATCCTGCTTAGACTTTAGTAACATCATGTCACATACACACAGTTGGACTCCAGAAAAGCAGCTCAGTGATTATGCATATACATGAAGAATTTTATTAGTGACTGAGTCTTGCCTCACCCTGGCTGCTGTTGTTGTTGTTGATGTTGTTACTCAGTCTCCCCCACTGTTTCTCTCTCGGTTCATCTAATGGCCACACTTAATCTTCAAAGGTGAGATCCCTCCTGTTTTTCTTCCTGTCAGTCTCAAAGTCTTCTTGTCATATTACTTTTCTCCTTATCTATATCTCTATTTTACATAAAATAAATAGGTGTATTCCACTGATACATAATTAACCCACAAAGAGAGATGTGTATGCCGAAAGTGTCTCCTGGGTTTTCTCCCTCACCTGTGTAAAAGTCAAAAGTCAATTTGCTGCGCTGTAATTCTGTTAACAAATTTCATTAAGCAACATTAGTAGGCACTATAGGAGGTGAAGGGGTGCAAATTATGGTTTTAAATTAGAATTTTGGACTGTTTGGAAAATGGTATGGTTAAGAATGGATTTGTTTAGTAAAACCTGTCAGCAGCACCTCAAAGGCAGAATTTACACCTCAGTTCTCATTATTCTTCTGTGAGGGATCTTGTAATTGGAATTTTTTCTCCAACTATCCAAACAATTTTGTAGCCCTCACTTGAAATGAGATTTATACTGTTAAATTACATTCTGAAGTAGTCCATCTTGCTTTTTTGCACTACAGTGAATAATTGAATGTCACTGGGCATCTCTGTGTCTACATGACTGCCTAATGCACACATCTGTTCATGAAATATAAATGACCAATCCTGTCTCAGTCGATCTTTTCCTCACTATGTTGTGTGAGTTACATACCTGAGGATGAAACATGTACATACTGTGCTCCATTTAAAGCATCAGTACACCTATGTCATGATGAGCCTTTATCCAAGGTTACTTGTAATGAAGATGAGGACTCAATACTGGGGTTAAAGTGGGATTTAGCAAACCCGGTGTTAAATTAAATCTTAAGTTGTATTATTATCATTAAAATTGGCAAATGGAAAAGTTTTGGTGGCATAACAGAGTAGTGTGCACTATAGAATTGAGAAGCAACCTTTGAATTATGAAGCATTAGATAGGAGCTAATATGTACTTCACATATTACACATTCACACATATTTCTGTGTATACTAGGGATATAATGAGATGTGTTTGTCAGTAAAGTCAGTAGTGTGTGTGGTGTAATGTGTAGTGAGAGTAAGATGTTGGATGGCTGAAAACAACACAACAATGCACAGCAGAGAAGAGAGAGTGGGTGTGGTTTATATAGGAGGAAAACACAGAGTCCAGGTTTCAACTAATCATGCCGCCCCTCAGGTATCTGCTGTGTTAAGAAAACACAAAACAAACCAGGGGACTGTCGCAGTGCACATATGTATGGATGTATCCAAACATCTATCGATCTGTCTGGCCACTGCATAACTTTTTCACCTCTGCAGGTACATCAGTGCAGAAGAGTTGGTGCATGCCTCTTGAAATTCAAAATTATTAAAGAAGTTAGAGGAGCTCTGAGAAAGTTTGGAGATGAAAGGCTGTAGAACTGGTCCGGTTGATCAGAGCCAGTGTACGTCATTTCTAGTTTATATTTTGTGACTGATTCGTTCTTGTTTCGTTTGTAACTTTTCTTTCTTTATATGAGTAGGATTGTCACTTTAACCTCCTGTGAATACACGTGAGTCAACACAGTGTCCTCAAAAATGAAAACCAATATATAAGTGTGTGCGTATGTATGTGTGAGTCAGAAACATATGGCTTTTGTGTTTCCTTGGCTTTGTTTGTATCCATTTCCAATTGATCTGAGCAAACAAATACTGCAGTGAAACTCAGGAGTGAGGGAGATGAAGGGAAATAAAGATGACAGGAAAGGCAGGAGGTTAATTCTCAGCCATGATTCAGGGATTGATGTGTGACTTGTGACTGAGATCAATAGCTTGTGTTTGATGAAAATCATACAGCCTTCCTGCCTGACTGTTTACCACAGCTTCCTCCTGGTTTCATGTGAGGCTGAGACACACAGACAAATGTCTTGACATACACAAACATCGTCACTACTCAGTCCATATATGGCTTTCTTCTTTTTCCACGTCTACTTCCTTCCTATTTTCTACCACTCTCCATATCCACTTTTGTCACAGTTACTTCACTTAATCAAAATGCATTTTAAAAAATAGCTCAAAAGAAATGCAAATGTTGATATGTGTAGGCAGTTGTTTGCTAACATCTTTGTATCTGTCAGCCTGCGATGATGTTTTTTAATAATGCAGCTTAATTAAGATACAAGATTTTTAATTCTGCCAGTAAGTTCTTGAAAGTGAAAGTTGTACTTAATTCAATTGGATTTTATTTATACAGCGCCAAGTCATAACAGAAGTTAACTTGAGACACTACCTGCTTTCCTGTTTCTCTACAGCTGTCATATGAAATAAAGGCATAAAAGCATATAATACAAAGCATTCACTATGACAATAGTCATAGCTGATATGACTCATATATGGTGTGATAGGAATTAAATTTTTTAAGAAGCATTGGAATCAAATCTGTGCTACTCTCAGCGCCCATGGTTGTTTAAATCTTGCTCACCCCATTTTCCTCTCCTTCTCTCTGTCTATTGCTCTATCCATCTCCATGCCATCCTCCCCTCTCCTTTGCTCTGCTTGATTCTTATATTTGATGATAACACCTCTGCATAAAGGCCGGATGGATGACCTATACACAGCTTGACTGCAAAGATGAATTACTCGCCTCACCATCTCTCTCTTGTCCCATTTTATGAAAGCTCTTTCACTTATGGTGCTTCCTCTATGTTTGTCTTCTGCTTTACTAAAATCATTGCAAAGCCTTCAGGTTTACCCATGCCTTTATTAAGGAAGACATATATCATCATATCCTATTCAAATTGTCAGCAATCTCTATAATAAGTGACCAGTTTGATGTTGATGTAATTCCCTAATAGAGTAAACGAACGATAAAATATTATTTATTGTAACTGCACATATATGGCTTTGGAGGACTATCATATACGTACATCCGTGAACAGAACTCTGTTTTTGCTCTATCATCTCAATCAGCCAGTCTAGTCCCCTTAGGGCTGCTTGGTACACAGTGTCTCATTCAAGATGACTTCAGCAGGGTGAATGCTTTCCCTCGACTCAAGGTCTCTCATAACCACTAAGCCCCCCTGTGTTCTGAATGTACAAGTGTTCTCAGTGTATTCTCTGTGGAACAACTTTGATGTCAGTTTTTTTGTCTAACTCTGACATTTTAAAGTCGGCCTGACCCTGTTGTGCTGCTGAAAGAAACAGTTAACAGGGCATGTTGTCTCTGTGTTTATTTGTATGTGTGCCTACCAGTGTGCAAATGTTTTCTGCTCCAGCATTCTGACTCACTGGCCAGCAAAAGGACTTCCATCACATGCAGCAGTACCATTCCTTTTCAAAACAATTTGGGCTACACCAAGAGAAACAAGAAAGAGAAGTTCCTCTGATGCTCGAGAGTGGAGCAAGCAAAGATAGAGAGAGAGAGAGAGAGAGATTCAGAGAAGGAAAGAGTAGAGTGAATGTCAAAGTGAACAAATTAAGTTTGTGTCCAAACATAAAAGACTGTCAAAGGGAGAAAATGGAAAAAGAGCAAAAGGGAAAAGTGACATGAACAAGACATGTATACGAGAAAATTTGTTTGTTAGATGTTTCTACTTACCGACCAAGATAAATGGCTTCAGTTGAAACAGAGGGTATATTACTACAGAGTCAGTTATCATTTTTTAAATTCAATTAATCCAATTAATTGTTGGATCTTCACCTGTTATGTGCATGTTTTTTCTCCCCTCTGACACCTCAGTCAGACTGTGTTGCAGGCACGCATCATGTCTCCCTCCCACATTGAATCCTGTGTTTTCTTCACATGCTGCCATCTCTGTTTATCAATTACTGCCAATGAAAGGAGAGAGAGTCACGCACACAAACGCACAAAAACTAAATATGCAGGTCAAATATAATTATCAGATTGTGTTCCTATGGTAACAACCAAGATTTTGCAACAGATTGTGTTTTCAGGGTTACATAGAAGGGGGAGTTTTATGTGAAAATGGAAAGAATTAAATGACATGCATGTTTTTTTTATTTTTATCTCTGTTCATTTGTATTTTTTGTTTTGTTTTTTCACATCTCCACCTCCTTACCCTTAAACCTATTATCTTTTACTTTTATGCATAATTCTGTCTTCTAGTATTTATTCAAATCTGAGCAGCTGAGGTTGTTCTAGCTGAAGCTGTGAGTCGATTTGACTTAACCCTGAATACAGCAAATTATATAATCTAACCGAGATGATATCAAAGCATGTATGATTATTATTTGTGTGATCAGGTCCAAAGAGAAAATAAAAGATTCTTCAGATGATTGGACAAATTTTGTGACTTGTTCGATTAAAAAGGTCACTGTCAAATATTACACCCAGGATCCTGGCTACAGGTTTGACATTTATAGAAAGGGAGTCTAGATGTGTTTTTTAAAATTGGTATAGAATTCGGGGAAGCAAAAACAATGATTTTAGACTTGTTTTCGTTGACCTGGAGAAGGTTTGGGGGACACCACAGATCAGATAGGCCACAAAAGAGATGGTGTCACTGACTTTTACTAAAAATGTTGTTTGATATGTATAGAGCGTCAATCAGGCCTGAGTAATATCTTTTTTGTCCACTGAAAGTGGATGTAAATAAATGGTTTGACTTTGGAGGTTTACTCTGCAAAAGATACTGGTTCTCAGGATATTGTCAGCCTTAGAAATGTCGTTGGAAAGGTCTTTGATTCAGGTAGTGTCCTGTGAGACTGTCATCTTTCTGTCTGTGTAATCTGGACTGCTGGAGACTTCCCACAGAGCTTCTCTTTAAACATTATACTGAAACACAGTGAACATCACAGTTACAAGTGTCCTGTCTTTTTAAGGCACTTCACAAAGAAATGTGGCGTGGCACGGAGGGCATTGAGTATCTCAAGGTCCTTAAAGCCTTTTTTGACCACAAGATGGCCCCAAAGCTTACACACAGTAAACTGTACCTTTGTACTGTAAATCTGGCTAAACAACATGTTGGTAGTCTAGTGATCTTTGATCATCTTTTTGGCTTAATAGACAATCTTTTTTCTGCTTTTGTGCCAGTGTGTTAGGGAGGCTGATATTTTCTGTTTTCATGTTAGATTGTATTTCAGTCTTGGGTGTTAATTTTTTTACCTCTTGTACATGTGTTCTTTTGTTTGGTTTTCTTTTCACCACTGAGTTCAAACTCTCATATTTGTTTTCCCATGAAAAGATGGCTGGCTATAACATAAGAAACGCCAAAGAATCAAAGGCAATCTGCCAGCCTCTTTGTAAGTTCATGTACTATTGTCTGTGTTTATCTCTCTGCAGATGAAGAGCATTGATACATCAGGGGATTTTGACAGCGGGTGTGAGGTCATTCCCTTTGTTGACCAAGAGAAGCAAACTGAAAGAGCGAAGGAGCCGGATCCACCACAGAAGAGTTATTGAAGATGATAAAAACCTGAAGGATGAAACTGGATAACTCATCTAGCCTAATCTACTCTGGCATTAGCCAACCGGGGACGTATGTTTTCTCAGCAAAGATGTGCCATTTGAATGGGTCCCCAAATTTAAAGGTGCTTAATAATTACAGAACAGACTGTTGGAATACCAATAGAAACTGCCGTCTCTTACCTCTCAGCATAAAAGTTAATGTGACGTATCCAGTTTTTTACCCTTATTCTGTCATCTCTTTCCTCTGTGTCTGTGTCAGATCATCTGGTCTCAGCCTGTGAGGTCAAAAATATTAACTTACTATACATACTGTCATAAATATTGTATGTTTCCTCCCAGGGTCTAGATTGTAGTATATGTATATGTTTTATGTCTCTCCATCAGCCATTCATTCTCTTCTGTATTTCACCACTGGACTCCTTTTTGGTGTCTGCAGTGCAGCTCTGCAGGCTCTGAGATGCTTGTAGTTAATGCAGTACGCTAGCTTTTATCCCTGCAACTCTTACAGGCATTGGTTTGTCTTTCCATTCATTTTAGTGATTGAGCAGTGGGTCGTCCACTTATTTGCTTCACTCCTGACCACATGCTGGATTGTCCTTGAGCAACACACTCACTCCCAAATTGCTGTAAATGGTTAGCGTTGGTCTGTGTATGATTAAATGCTTGAATGGGAAGCAAATTGTAAAAGTGCTATATAAATGGTCCCTACTCAAGCAGGAAAGCTGCTTGTTTAGTCAAATTAGAAGGGTCTGTAACAAAATAAAGTTTTGGCTGACATAAATTAATTGATTAATGGCCACAATTTTGCCTGCATTTAAATATTACAATTGTAGCTATTATGGTAAACCTCAAACATAAACAAGGGTTGCTTGGCAGGGTTGAAACACTACTGCCAACTTTCCTGTTTTAGACTCCTCCCTTTCCCATCTATCTCATGCTTTTGTCTTCTTCTTGTGGAGCTCCCTCTCTTTTCTTAACTCAATCTTCACCTGCAACCAGGCCTTACAGACATCTATTACGAGGCACTCACTGAGTCAATTCCATCGATTCCCCTTTTGTATTTTTGAATGTAAGATATTGATTTACTCATTTGTGAGACAAATACGGCAAATGAACATAACCTCAATTCTGGCTGTTATATTCAATTTTGTATTCTCTCAGCTTCACAGTCAGGCTGAAGAGATGCTGACTGGGGCAATAGACACACACAAAAACATTTTACAGGTGTGTCTTTTGCAAATGCAATACAACACTTTATAATTCTTTTTTTACTTTTCTTTTTCTTCTTCTTCTTCTTCTTCTTCTTCTTCTTCTTCTTCTACTTATTATTATTATTATTATTTTAAAAAATTGTTTACTAACTGTAGCTTGATACAAGCATAGTGAAATAAGTTTGTCTAACAATTTTGAACTTCTAATGAATTGCTGATACCATGAGCTAAAAACACTGGTTTTACTGAAACAGTTCCACAATGCTTGGCTGAATAAATTTAAGTCTTCGTGTCATTATAACAGTGTTCAGTGTCCTCATTTCAGTAGCAGTCTACATGTTCCAGCAGTAGACACACAAACTGCACAACTGACACTTTTCCATGCAGTGGAGCAGACTTGTACACACATGTAGATTGCATACATTGATCTGGATTTGCAGAAACAGAGCTGCAGTTTAAAATCATTTTTAAGATACAACCCACACAATTACCGCCATCATTATCATCTATACTAGAGAGAATTGCATTTAAAAGAGGTTTTTCTACAAACTTGAAGACATATGCACGTCACCCAAATGGCATCGACTTTTAATCATTCCCATCATCATCCCTCAAAGTAAGCTCGCCTCACCAGCCACGCCTCTGCCTTCATTTAATACGCTGTATTAAATCCATTGTACTGATAATGCCCTTTCTGTAGTCAATTTGATTAATGCAGCTCGAAGAAAATCAATTTTCCACCATCTCTCTCCCGTTTCACCCCCTTCTCTTCCCATCTTCCTTTCCTTATCAGTCTATCTGTGACGTCATGGTGGTGGCTCTAATATAGTGGTTTCAGACTGCTTTAAAGCTGTGCTGCATGAGTGATGGCATGAATTACTGTATGTACCCCACTCATTGCTATGAAAACTTGATTCTCCAGGGGAGTGACAACCAAATCTCAGCATCTCTGGTGCACCACATTAAGTGTTTCTGGACTGTTTTTTTGGTATAGATTCACCAAACTCATTTGTAACAATTTAGTGTGACACACATGATTCTCTTTTACATTTTTCATCTCTGTTAATTGTGCTAAAAGACAAATGAACACAGCCATTGAATGAAGATCTGCAGTGTTTATGCATGTGGCATGCATTGATTGAACAGATGTTCTACAACAGCTGTATTTGGTACATTTTGCATACACAAATATGTGTTTTTTCTGCATGTGCAAATGTGTGCATTCCTTTTATTTCTCCAATATAGATGGCAGAAATGATATACCACCAAGCCCTGGAAAAGTTGTGTGGTTGATGAGAGCATCTGTAATATCTCCCTGGGGGATGATAGGCTTTATCAGCTGGATGTGTTGACAACTATACAGCGCTATCCTAACATCAACAATTAGTACAATGCTTGTTCAGGCAATTTTGTTTTCATATTTATTAGTCTGCCTTACAATAACAGGAAATAAGATTTTTTTTAAGTTTTTAAAATCTAACTTAAACTGAACTCTTCACTCCCTGAGGCATGACAGACAATTGGATTATGCCCTGGGTCAGTGAGTGTAGGCAGGCCAGCTGGTCCATATTACCTTTGGGTTTAACCCCTTTCCAATGCTACATTAAGATTGAATGTGTGTCTTGGCCTCTAAATTGAGGTTATTGGTCTTAATCTACTGCACTGATAAACGTCTAATAGCCTACACTGTGTGGACATGCAGCATGTCTCCCCTTGTGCCTCAAAAGACCTCATTTATATTTATGACAACCTCCCCTCCTCATTCCTGATTAATCTACTTAATATTAGGACACAGATCCGTAAATCTCGTTCTGCCTCTGTGGAGAGCAGTAAAAGAGCCAAGAGTGTGAAAGGACTGTCAACTATGAGATTTGCAAAAAAAAACAAACACACACACACACACACACACCTAAAAACCCATGCTACTGCAAACATTTCCCAGAACCAAAAACTCACAGCGGTGCAGCAGATGGCTGCCAGACTCCAACAGTTGTACATTCTCATACGCATACAGCATGTCCTAAGAAGATTGGTTTAAGTCGTAAGCAAGCTATTGAAGTGCTGACGATTATGCTCCTCTTTTTCAGTGGGGTGGACAGAGAAAGAGAGCCTGAGAGACAGACACATACTGAGTCACAGATTAGCGTGTCAGCAGAGAGTACGTGCTGCTTAATTCCCTCTGAGGAGTTCAAAGGTTTCTTCATCTGTGTTGAGAGCTGCACTGCACACTCTAAGGAGCAAATAAAGTTTTCATGGGAGGGGAAGCTTTAACACGGCAGTGACAGCAAAGGTTGTCAGCGAAACAGGTATCACATAGCTTTGGTTTGTAAGTCTTTCTCTATTCTGACTAACGCTTAAATGTCTGCCATGTTGGTCGTGTCTGATAAGTTTCAGGACCTCGGATTGTGTAACTGCATACCTCTTTCTGGAAGTGTCTGATTAGATGTGTTCTCACTCCCTCTGTCTTTTTAACCTACTCACATTTCTTAGTGATGACAAGCAAGACCATGTCCTTGAATACCCCTGAGAGTTTCCACTTCCACCTTTACTCTTCTCTCTCTCCCCTGAACTGTACTTAAGCAGATGGCCACAGATGGGGGAAATAAGGCCCTGTGAACCTGCTGGCATCTGTTTTAGGTCACACTCATAAGGTCACAAACATAGCTTTTCTACATGCATACCTATGTACACCACACACATACAAACAGTGCTTCCTTCCTACGGATTGGTCACTTTGACAACGCAGACAATTAATCACAATGACATCATCATCTGCACAGGGTATGAAATAACATGATGGGAAAGGGTAGCTATATAGGTTACATATTTGAATTGGACACTTCATGCAGATGGATACATGTAAGGAAAGAAGTAACAATAAAATGATTGAAAAGAAAATGAGTGCAATAACTCACTCATTATGTTCCACAGAACTGTGCTTTAAAATGGCACAATTAAAGGTACAATGTTCCCAGACAGATTCATTCGTTTGAGAGAATACAGCACACTAACTTACTTTTGAAGAGACGTGCAGAGACCTAATTCTGGTCTTAAAAGTGTTGCACTGAAAAATAGACCTTCCCAATAAGTACCACTATTCAGTCACAATTCAGTTTAGAGGACACAGTTCTGAATGTTCAAGTAGTGTCAAGGAGATCAAGTTCATTTGATGTGTCATCACAAACAAACGAAACAGTTGAAATATATTTTTTTTCTTTATTATGGTCAAAGGCATAAAACTGACAAAATGTAAAAGCATCAAGACAAAAACACACAAAGCAAGAGCTCTGAGTATGTTCAATTAAAATGCATATAACACATAAAAAAACAATTTGTATAATATGTGCAATATTGTTAATGAAAAAGGACTAAATAGGTTTAAAATATTACTGAAATATTATTGCCATCTGTCTATTGTCTATGCATATTTGAAGCTCCCTTAAAGCTCTTGAAAACCGAATTCTAAATTACAACTTTATCAAATTTGCAGCTTCATATTTCTCAAACTACTGGGATTGTAAGAATATTTTGGACCTCAGGGGGTTTGAACCTTGAAACCCCTGATATAAGTATAATAAACGTTAATTGTACTCTAGGAATACTAAATTAATTATGTACAATTGTTTTGTGCTGCTATAATACAAAATATAGTTTCTTTTTTAGCTTCAAAGTCTGGGGATTTAACAACCTGCCAGTCTTCTCTGCTCATCTGAATGCTCATGTGTGACGCCCAGGTGAAATGAGGAATAGCGGCCCTGGTCAGCACAGTTCCCATTCACAGCACAGCAAGTGCCATCTATTTCTAAGTGACAGATCATTACAGCTCTGATGGTCGACAGATGGTGATGAATTGGTGCTGATGCCAGTGCTGGACAATTTTGGAGGCAGTCCGTTGCACAAACTGCCATATCACTGTTTCTCCATTATGTGGCCATTGTTACAGTGCCAAATCCAGACAGAAGCTCCACCCACCCATCCCCCATTTCTCCAGAGATGGTTAATACCACAGGGATAATCCTTGGGCTTGTTGCTTCATGCACAAACAGATGTTTGTTCTGATAGAAACAATCACAATTCACTGAAGACACTGACTAATATCCAGCATATGGCAACCTAATAAAGTGTGACAATCTGCATGCAATAATTAGTACAACATATACACAACAAAACCTGACTTCTCAGTGTCTTATTGAGCAATGCAAAAAACAGAAGCTCGAGGGATATTTTGCACCTCCGTCAACTAATAAAACAGTTGAGAGACTACAAAAACTATTCATTTGTTGTTTAACCAATGCTGTCATCTAGTGGTCTAAATGTGTACAGGTCCTAATCATTTTTCACAGCTTGTTCGTGTAAAAGGAAATGTGCAAAGATGCATCATATGTAGATCTTCTAATGAGGAGAGGAAAATGTCTTGACCCCATATTTTTTTTTTCAGTCCTAGGCTCTCACCACTATTAGAGAAACTGGGAAAAGTGACGTAACAGACCTCAAGCTCAATACGTCCACTAAAAGTAAAAAAAATAAAAAATAAACAAAAACAAGCAAACAAAAAATGTGTGTTAAAGAGTTTTTTAAAGCACAGAAAAGGCTAGAAAAAAGTTGCAACAACTACTGTCCATGTTGGCTTCTTCGTTTTTCTAATAATAACAGTGCTCAAAGATTGAAAGGACTACTACATTAACACATATAGCATGCTTTAGAAAGGAAAACAAATAAATATAGCAACAGGGAATAGAGTATATTTTTGTTATATCATATTTCATGAGTACAAAGTGGGTACTAGTAAATAATTATTTATATCTGCTGTAAAAAAGTACCAAATGTCATTAAAGACAAAAGGGGGGAAAAAAAGAAGATGTATTTCACTAAATGACCTACCAGGCTTTGCAGATAACTGCTGTGTTGCAGGGCAACTTAGAACCCTTAATAAGGACCACACTATACTTAAACTCACTTACTCTGCAATCTCAGGCTTACACATGGCTCACCCAGCATCTAACCCACTAATTTGCATCTGTATCATCAACCTCAACAGAAGGTAATTGGACTACTGAACCGCCTGGATTGAAACACTGTGCTATATTTTTTTCTTTTTTCTTTTGGAGGGCCACCAGTCATACTAATTGGACAGCTGACCTTTCTTTAGCTTGAAATGGCTCCCTCAGCAGTTTGAAAACCACATTGTCACAACACTCATACCCTGAAAGGACAGCTAAATCCTGCTGGCTTGGATATACAAAAGAAACACCCATATATATATCTTCTTATATATATATTATTATAGATATATATATATATATAGTGGAACATGGAAGACACCTGTTGCATCACGAAATGTGGCATTCAGGCCTAAAATCTGGTTGATCAATCATTGAATATAGCTTACTGTACATAAAAAAGTAACTTGTGATAAAATGGCTTTTCTTGAATTATCATGAGGGTCATGAGTCACTACAGTTAGTCATCAAAACATATGCATTACAATAATGTTGCAACATGTGGAATTGAACATCACTTTCACAAATGTTTCTGAGGAAATCTGCGAAACGACGACACCAAAGCAAAAACAGATGTGGTTGCCTTTGGTAGAAAAGTAGAATTTATCTGGGAAAACATGTTTTCGAAATGGCCAGCAGATGTCACTCTTCATACTAAATGTTTATGGACAAACCCTCATATTATAAGTAAAATAATGAAAATGTAGGAAGACTTCTAGAAAAGTGCAATCTCAAAAGCAACGGTGATGGAGTCTCTGTACCAGTTTGGCACAACCAGTTAATCACTCTAACTACAAATCCCATGATGCACAGATACAATCGCCCACCATGCCAACACAAAACTTCTGCCTTCTCGTCCAATCGTTGTTTGGATTTTTATGATTGACGTACTAGAGGAGGACTGCCATTGGTTTCTATGCGGTTTCCAGGAAGTGAACGCCACAATTCTAACCACCTCCCACATGTGAGCTCCATCGATAGCGCCACGCGCAGCGTGTGGAGGAGAGAGACACCGGTCGGGAAGGCAACGTCACTCCTCGGACCACCGACTCGACGTAGCGCAGCGGACAGACAGCGGAGCGGAGCGGCGTTGTCCGAGGCAGGTACCGTACCGGCTTCATTTATGCTAAATAAACATAACGTGTAAAAAGCTGGCAGTTGGTTTCCGCGCGGTTTCCAGGAGCGAACCGAGGGAAAGTAGGTCGTATTAGATAAGAAAAGGGTGGACGCTAGGGCCTGGCAGACTGTAGGCCTGGTGTTCTCCGCGCACTGTCCTGACGGAGTCTGCCGGGCTAACGTCTTTCTCTCACGGTCAGCCCGGCTGCCAGTTCTGGTCAGGTTCCTTAACAGGACACCGCGCCACTAGTTTGGACAGGTATCCAGCCACATGGGACGAATATTTTCCCAGCCAAATAATATTCTGAACATCTGTCAGTGTGGCCGGTTTACCGCACATGTTTTACTCTTCTTTCCCCCCCACGTCTTTTCTAGGTGCTGAAGCGATTACAGCAGAAAGATGGCGGACGACCCCAGCGCGGCGGACAGGAACGTGGAGATATGGAAAATCAAGAAGCTGATCAAAAGTTTGGAAGCTGCCCGCGGGTAAGGAATCCATTTGAGCTGTGTGCCGACACAGTGTCCGGGGCCGACTGGGGGTTTTATTGTTTCGGTTGACCGCCGCAGCAGCTGCTGGGGATCGGATCTGTGCGGCCGATTTTTTTTTTTGGGAGTGGTTAGCTTAGCATAGCTAGCCTAGCCTAACGTAGCTTTTGCCGCTAACTTTGCTAATTGCTAAGCGCGACCCGCTGTCGCACTTTAAGCCCGTCTGGACGCTGAAAACATTGTGTTAATGTGCGGGAACGTGCTTTTTTTAATTGTCTATATTTTGTGGTGCGGGTGACATCGCTCAGGATGTTTCTTCCGTACTCATAAAGGGTAACGTTACCGTTATAAAGCTAGTAACGTTTGTCTTAGCCGTGCTGCTAATGAGACCCGCTAATAGACGTCATCTCTGGAAAGAGGCCTCCATGGGTGTCTTTAACAAGAAAGCACGTTGATGAGGAAGGAAGGCCGGCTAGCTTACTGTTGGACGCCCACATGCTCCGTTGGACTTCTTCCAAAAACTTTAAATGACATTCACCTGGCTTTTTAAATATGTATATTATGATACAGCTGCTTTTATTCCCTCGAGTACACAAAGTCAGTTACCTCATGGCAGCCAAGCTGGTGGTACATTTAAAGGCTTGTCGGCTACAAAATGGTCAGTAGGAAAAGATTTCCACGGACTCATACGGACACTGAGGCTTTCTTGGATTGTCAAACACGACTAGAGAAATGTTGGTGTTGCTACACTGGCTTGTACCTTGCTCTGCGACAGCTTGTCGTTTAGTGCTGCGCAGAATTTGCTGTCCTGTGCTCCACCGCCTGCCATGTCACACACACAGTTGACCATTTGCCCTACATTCATCCAGCTGCTGCTACCTGCCCATGTGCATGCAGTGTCAGCCTGTGCTGGTATGCTTTGTCTCTTGGTAGGTAGTGAATGGAGAGACAGTGTGGAGCAGTTGAACTGAACCTCAGTCCTCTGCTTCAAGGGCAGTGATTGTACACTGTGTGAATGAAAGCCCACCCTGTTTGTCCCTCCACCTTTCACTCCTTGTCAAGGTGATATTTTTGCAAGGGACAGTTGTGTGTTTACAAAACCAGATGGAAGTAAGAGGTTGGATGATATTTAAAAGAAGGAACAAATCAAATCTGCTCTTAGTAACAACATTATAGTTTGTGTGGATAGCACCTATCTTGTTTTCACATAAATATGAATCTAAGGTGTTTAGCCTGTGTCAGTGTTACACCATCTACAGTGTTTTGTTTAACATTGCATCCCATAGCGTCTTATGTGTATGTATGCCTAAGTGTAAATCCAAGCACTAACTCTTAATTCCTTCTCTCTCTATAGTAATGGCACCAGTATGATCTCACTGATCATCCCCCCCAAGGACCAGATATCCAGAGTGGCCAAGATGTTGGCTGATGAGTTTGGAACTGCTTCCAACATCAAGAGTCGAGTCAACAGGCTCTCTGTTCTCGGGGCCATCACTTCTGTACAGCAAAGACTAAAACTCTACAACAAGGGTATGTGTTACAATGAAAACCTAATAAAAAACATACTGGCTTTTATGTGGGATGTGGTTGTTTATGGGCAGCTGGACAGAATTAATATCAAAACGTCTTTACATAAAATTACCCTCATGGGCCCAGTAAAGGTCAGATAGCCACATTGAGTGTTTAATTGAAATTTAGTCAGATGTTACTGATGCAAAGATGCAATTTCAGTGGCAGTGACAAAAGCTGCAAAATAATCATCTGTAACACAAGATTGCATCTGATTTTTTTTTTCTTTCTCTTTTTTTGTGCTTGTGGATGGATTTACAGCCTACATTCATAAACATGAACAGGATTTCAGTTAAAGTAGGTCTAGATTGAACAGGAAATTCTGGAAAATGTAGCTTTTCCAATATCATTTTACTGTATGTGTGATATATTATGTACCCCTTGCTTGTAACCAGCTAGTAAATAAGATGGTGATATTTAACTGGCAGATGATATGGTGGTTATAGCACTGAAATAGAAAGATGGGTAGTTAGCGTAGGAAAAGGGTGTGTATTTCCTGTTGCTACAATGTCAGTGCATACATCATAACAAAAAAACATTAGTCTCCTTCTAGATTTTATTGAAGAATGTCATGGCCTTTAAGAACATGGAGAGCAACACCTGCAGTGACATATGAGAAAGCTTGATGACGGTGGCATCTCCTCCAGAAACTATATATTGTTTTTGCACTGTTTGTCTAATCTACTGGTCTCTGACTTTTTATCTCTTGCCAGTGCCACCCAATGGTTTGGTCGTGTACTGTGGCACCATTGTGACAGAGGAAGGCAAGGAGAAGAAAGTCAATATCGACTTTGAGCCTTTTAAGCCAATCAACACCTCCCTGTATCTCTGTGACAACAAGTTCCACACCGAGGTGAGAGTAGAGAAGTTTCTTGGGACATGTACTTTGGTTTCTATTAAACACTTGTAAGATGTTCATCATCAATTCTTCCTTCCTCCCCCTAACACAGGCATTGACAGCCCTGCTTTCTGATGACAGTAAGTTTGGCTTTATTGTCATCGACGGTAGTGGGGCACTGTTTGGCACGCTGCAGGGCAACACCAGGGAGGTGCTACACAAGTTCACTGTGGACCTACCCAAGAAGCACGGTACTGAACCAGAATTCTCATACAACACTAAACATTTTTTTCAACTGCACAGCAGGAATTGTCAGAAAATTAAATACTACTCTGTAGTAGGTTGTGAAACATTCTTATGATTGTGTCTTGTATCTTCACCTTTCTTTCAGGGAGAGGAGGGCAGTCTGCTCTGCGTTTCGCTCGTCTGAGAATGGAGAAAAGACACAACTATGTGAGAAAAGTGGCTGAGACGGCTGTCCAGCTCTTTGTGTCCAACGACAAAGTTAATGTGGCGGGAATGGTCTTGGCTGGCTCTGCCGACTTCAAAACAGAGCTCAGCCAGTCTGACATGTTCGACCCAGTAAGTCTGTGTGTGTGTGGTCTGATAAAATGCAGCACCAATGAAATATTTACTCTGTTATGTATTATTAATGTAAATGACTTTACAAACTGTACAGAAACTAGATTACTAAGCAGTTTTATTTCTTATACACACTATACATTTTACTGTGGTAAATCTGTGCCTAACTAGGATGTTCAGTCAAGACAGTAGTAATAAATACAGTAGGTTTAGCTAGGTGGTGTTTACACTTTATTAATAGTGTTTGCCCTCTTTTGAAATCCTCTTCACATTACAAAATCATTTTGTTCCATCTGGTGCAATTTGCCCCTGTCTCTGGGTTAACTTACACCACATAAATGGCAGTCTCAACACTGACAACTATTATGTGGACTTTGCACAGGTATCCTGCAACTTAATGTGTCATTGTGAGCACATTTTTTTGGTTTATAGACTCTCATGTTAGAGACACTTATTTAGGATGGCTTTTAATACCCAGTAATGTGATGACACTTTTATCTTATCTTATTCGATTTTGTTGTGTTTGTGTTTATTGTTCTTTATTGTTTTTATTTTGTTTGTTTTTACTTATTGTTCTCTTTATTTATTATCTGCTGTAAAGCACTTTGGTACACCGAAAGGACTGTTGTAAAGGGCTGTATAAATACATTTACATTGATGAAAATACCAAGTTTTAGTCCTTAGTAAAAAGTTACATTGCTACTAAAAATGAATTATGCTCCTAATTATATCACTTTGTGCCTGTGTCTGTTTGTATGTTTAACTTTTATGTTTTTGCTTTCTACAGAGGTTACAGGCCAAGGTTCTGAAGCTGGTGGATATTTCTTATGGAGGAGAGAATGGTTTCAACCAGGCCATTGAGCTCTCAGCAGAGGTGCTCTCTAATGTCAAGTTCATCCAGGAGAAGAAGCTCATAGGTGAGTTGTTATGTTGACACATTGGAACAACTGTTGTGAGGTGTTACCAGTAACCGCTAAAGGAAACAAAAGCTTTTGTTGTGGTAAAGATTTTTTCTTAATGGTTGTCACCCTCTATAGGGCGGTACTTCGATGAGATCAGTCAGGATACGGGGAAGTACTGTTTTGGTGTGGAGGACACGCTCAAAGCCCTGGAGATGGGAGCCGTGGAGATCCTCATAGTCTACGAGAACTTAGACACCATGCGCTACATTCTACGTGTGCATGGGGCAGAGAGCAACGGAGCAGAGAACGGTATACAAACCACAAATATCACATCTACCATTTCTGAGAACTAGGGCCATAAATATTATGTTCTAATGTCACTCCTTGATTTTTAGATGAGAAGACTTTGTACTTAACGCCAGAGCAGGAGAAAGACAAGTCTCACTTCACAGACAAAGAGGTGAGCACTGCAAAGAAAGGACCAACTTTAAGTTAAACACATTACCCCTTATGCTGTGTGTTCCTGACTCTTGATTGTGTTTCTAGACGGGGCAGGAACATGAGCTGATCGAGAGCATGCCACTGCTGGAGTGGTTTGCCAACAACTACAAGAAATTTGGAGCCACATTGGAGATAGTCACAGACAAGAGCCAGGAAGGGTCCCAGTTCGTCAAGGGCTTTGGAGGCATTGGGGGTAAGCAGACTGTTTACGATGAAGGCTGTAGCTGAGTGGTCATTAAGTTGTTTTTTTTCTGTGACTCAGTGAGTAGTTATTCAACTAGAGAGGACAGATTCAAGCCTCCATGTATCCTCAGGAATCTACTGTGATGAAGAGACTACGGGCAGAATATCAAGAGAACCTGAGAAAGGCCTTCCTTTTTCCCTCCCCCTTTTGTTCCTTTGCAACCTCGTGCAGGAAACAACAATAACAGCTTTGTCATGATAAAAACCAGTTTCTTGTTAGGAAATATGTTGTATGCCGTCCTGCAGACTACATACAAGCTCCGCTGCCTAAATTAATTCTATGCTGACATCAGCAACAATTACGAAATTGATAGGCAAGGCAGTGTGCAAGAATATGATCATAGGCTAATAATAATCAGCTTAACTTTGCGAGCTTAGTTTATGGCTTTGACTAATTCTGCTTAAAATATACTATTTGTTTACATGTAGCCTTGACCACAGTAGAGTAAAGTAATGGACTTCTGCACTTTAGCTAGATTATTGGGCGATTTGATAGGGATTCTGAGTCAGTAGAGAGGACAGACTGTTCTAGTTCTCATTTCTCCTTGATTCACCTTCGTCCTGACTTTTGGCAGCTTTGGCAGATTTCCTTAGTTGACACGTGGTGGCCAGGAAGCTAAAGAAATTTGGCAAAGTAAAAGCCAATTAAAAGCAACCTGAATTCCTCAGGTTACCAAGCTGTATTGGCACTGTAATGTTGTCCTCCCTTTTGCAGACAAAAGGCACAAAAAATGTTTGAATGTTTCAAAACATGTATATTCTACAGTGACTGATTCATCTCGCCATACACTCTGAGTCAAAACTTTAAACATTAGTGGCATGATAAATCAAAGTATTGAACATATATGTATTAACATACTCTGCTTACAGGTAAGACTTCTCATTCTGATGTGCTGATGTGGAGCTAGAGGCCTTAATCATGCAATCGATTTTTATTTTAAACAAATAAATACGAATTTCTTGTACATTTTCTCAACCTGAAAATACATTTTATGTTTTTGTTATTGTAATTCAGTAAAGTAAATAAAAAAGTATCTCAGGAATTCATGCTTTTAGAAACGAATAAGTCCCACCTCATAGCTAATGAGGATTATCTTATCCTAATACAGATTCTTACTTTAATACTACCATGATCTAACAAAACATGACATAAGCTGGCCAGCCATCATGTTCCTCTTGTTAATCTATCATGTTTTTGTTCCTCAGGTATCTTGCGGTACAGGGTGGATTTCCAGGGCATGGAGTACCAAGGAGAGGACGATGAGTTCTTTGATTTGGATGACTACTAGGTAGTCGGGGACTGATATTGGGAGAAAAAAGAAAAGCAAAGGAATGAATGAAGAAATAAGGAAAGAAAAATGCCACCTCTCTTGCAGCAAGTGAGAGGTGCAACCGTGTTGACCATATATATGACAGACACACCTTCCAATTTACCTGTTCCATACACAAACTTGCACATACATTTCATCCTGTACACAAGACAAAGTACATCACACAGGCTGAAGAGGAGTGAGATTTTCTTTCATCCAGAGAGGGAGAAAGCCCTTCCTGAATAAATCCCTGCCTTAGAGTGCTGGTTCCTTCCCCTAGTTGGATTGGACTCGACTCATTTTGTTCTTTTCTTTTTCCCCTCCTCCCCTCCATTTTGAATGAACACAACAGCAAGTTCCCAGATTCGTCGCTGCCCCCAAACCCGGTCTGAAGATGAACTTTGGACTGACTCACTCACATATAGAAAATATATTTTCCTTTCTTGCCTCATCTTGTCCCTACCCTCTCTCTCTTCTCCCTTCAATGCTTTCTCTCTTTCTTTTTTTTTTTGTTTTTTTTTTTTTTTGCATTTCATTTTTTTACTGGTAACTGCTGCTGTTGTATTTTATGAGAGTGGGGGATTTTTTTTACCTGGGTTTCTGTAGAGAAGGGGGGACAAAGTATTAAATTTGAACTGCTGAAAACCATTGCTACCTCCTCATCTGCTGTGGTCTCAATCCTGTACTGTGTCTACTCAGTTTCTGGAAATGCCAACTTTTTCTTTGCTTTCCTTAATTTAAATGTTGTGCTAAGGATTCATGACTGTTTTTAGGGGATTCAATTGATTATTTGCTTCATCGGGATCATTCTCATGTTGAAATTGACTTTTACACTGCAGAAAGCAAAGGTATCAGATTTCTTATTGTGCCCTTTGATATAAGATGTGATCAGATAAAAATGAAATTGACATATTTTCAGGAATCCCTGGTTCCACCTCTGACATATTTGTAAATTAATCTGTGAAAGCTTGCTATCAAATTCATTGAAATTCTGAATCATACTGTGCAATCCTGTAGATAGATTTTAAACATGATAGTTGGTCACCTAGCAAATGAGATTTGTCATTTGCTTAACTATGTAAGGAAAATAAGTTCTCTTAAGTTTGTTGAAAAATGGAAGATGGAGCTACCTATGGAGCTGTTAAAAATGGCCTTGTTAAATACACCAAACGTGCATCCATTCTTCACTTCAAAAAAGGGCCCAAAATATTCATGTTGATTCACAGGAAAAGCTAAGGAAAAATGCATTAAAGCACTTGCTTTGATGAATTCTTAAAGTAGGAACAGTCTTGGGGAAGGAAACAAAACATCCTGCACTTTACAACATACAGTTCTGGGACTTCAGGATGTGAGTAATTTAAACATATGCACTGTCAACCATGTTTTTTTTTTGTTTGTTTTTAATTCCAGTGGGTTTCATAAGAAGGAATCAACAAAGGTAAACTAAGGTAAAGGTTGGTGGTAACTCAAGCTGTTCCCACTGCCTGGCTTTATCTGAAGCAGGTGTTCTAACATCAATACACGATCATGCACCTCATCGTTTTACTCCGCAAAGTTAACAGGTTGTTTTTTTTTCCATGAGGTTCCTGATGTAACTATTACTAGTTGTCACTTTTACCCGTCTTATTCACTTGCACTAATTTTAATCATGCAACATCCTGTGCATTACTAAAATATACAGTTTGATCAGAGCAACCCATGTATCTGTATATGATCATATCACAGCTACAGGAACACAAAACCTCAAATCCTTGCGTCACAACTTGTGTTGCTATTTTATGGAGATGGATTTCACTTATTTCTTTTATCACACATGATAGGCTATATTAAATAGGCAACATCCTGCAGCATCTTATAGCAAAGCTATGCGGATGATTGATTTTGCCTTAGTGTATTCCTCTTCAGGATAGCAACAGCATCTTCATCCATTTGCCCTTTTGTTTGGGGGAGTCACCGGGGAAGCCTTGGTAGCACGGTTAGCCAATCAATAAAAGGCAGAGCTGCGAAACTACTCCCCTTTTGACAAAATCCGTCCAATCAGCGTGTTTTTTTTTATTGCATGGGCGTTCCCATCCCCCACCCACTCTTTGACACTGCCCTACCAAAGCTGTGTGGTTGAGCGAAGTGAATGACGTCTCTGCATTTGCGGGCCGCCGACGCAGGGCTGGGTTTCCATTTTCAGAGCGAGTTTCGGGGGGGATCGTCAACATGGAGCCGGAGATGGAGGACAAAACGTTGGAACTGATGGTAAGAGTCGTTTGGTTGTGGCATCCTGAACAACGGAGGTGTTGAGTTTCACTCCTGTTTGTCGCCGAAGCGCCGAGGCTCGACTCGACGGCAGGAATGGTCTGAAGCGGCTTGTCGGGAGAGAGGTGGAGGAGAAAGGAGGTGGTGGTGGTGGTGGTGGAGGAGGAGGGGGGGGAGACCAGAAATCAGAGGGAGGGCCTGAAATTATCGATACAGTTTTTTTAAGATAAGAAATGCTCCGCAGACTGGTCGGATTGCCAAAACAAGACGTCAACATCTGGTGAATGTTAAACGCGTGTTGGTTTTTCGGATTAAAAATCGGCAAACAGCGTAGAGAGAGAAAGAGAGAGAGAGAGAGGGAGACAGGGAGGGGGGAGGAAAATTTAAAGGTTGACGTTCAGTCGTCGGCCGAAGACAGACGAGCGTTCACGGGGTAGCGCTCACTGCGGTGACGCTGCGCCACTCCGAGCTGGGCCCTGTCCTGATACTTTAGCCATCCGAGCTAACGCAGGCTACACGGCGATGAACCAACTAAATTCACGGGTATGTTTTTATTATCTAGTTCGTGTTGAGACAACCTTACGTGGTAATACATGTGCGGGGCTGTTAGATCCCACGATAACAGCGGAATGTAGCTGAAAGCGTAGCGGTGTGCTGCCTGTCTGTTTATATTTCCAAAGTGCGTAGAAGGAAGTGTGTTTGCTTTTTCATTCACCGCGATTAGCGAGGTAGCGATTAGCTTCACGGCTAGCATGCTAAAAATGCTAGGCACACTTGACAGACATTACCATACCAAAACAGTCAATTTGTAAAGGCGGTGTGAGCTCTTTTGTTAACTATATTTATCCACGAATCTTATAACATCACCTCGCTCTATAGTCGGTGTGTCGTTGTGAGGTTTGCTCGATAAGTAACAAAGTTGTTTTCTGGTGAATTTGGATGGTTTCTTCTCAGGCTAGCCACCTCGGCTAACGTTAGCTTCGCCGAAAGGGCTAACATTCAACATTACAGGGGTCAAAGTGAAAACGTCAATTAAGACGATGTGTTTCTGTCACTTTTAACTCAACACGTCGGCGGAGGAACAGCTAACATTTATTCTCCGTTATCTGAAATGCCGAACAGCCCCTCGGTTTCTCCAACAAACAAATCAATTGTATCGCCGTACTTGCTATTGACAAAGCAAGTGTAGGCCCAGAAAGTATGTGAGACTGTTTTTAGTGAATTGTGTGGACCTAGATGTCTGTTCTGTGACACACACTTACCAGTTTGTTCCTGTTTTTGCTACACACGTTTACAGATCATGAATAACCATCGAGAAATCAATTGCACGAATAGAGAGAAATGACTAATGGAGCCAACCAGCAGCTTCCCCAATACTTTAATTTACTTTAAATTCACTTTACTAACACCCATTAAAATGACTATGTGAACACAGGGAATTAATAAGATGTAGTAGATACTGCTTTCTTTGATTGTGGTCTATATATGTGTAAATAATAAAAACAGAAATGTGCCCAAGAGTTTACACAAACACAGGATAAGAAATAAATGTTAAAGTCAGTATTTTGCCTAATCGGCACATTTACTATGTGTAGCCTATTGATCTACCTTTTCTCTATTCCTTTGCTCTGAACAATGATAACACATATCTTTCTTTAATACTTTAGTACTGTATATACTAGTAGTAGTAGTAAGTATTATAGTATATATATTTGTGCAGCGTTTGGGAACCTTATCTTACAGGCCTACCAAAAGTTGGGAATTTCATGTGGATTGTGTCTGTGTATTTAATTTTGATTTTTATTTTTGTGTCCCAGTGTTATTCACTAACCACTCATGGGAGTGGGGATGGCAGAACAGCGGGTGGGGTTTCTGTCAAACCAATAGTGACAGTAATTGACAATTAATCCCATTGCCCCCCCCCCCTCCCTCTCCTCTACCTATCCCCACCCAGTTCATGTCTAATAATGCTTCTGTGTGTATGTTTATCAGTCTGTATCTTGTGTGTGAAGGAGTGTGTGTTCCTGCGCTCACTGTGCCAATGTGTGTGTAGCTCTAATACTGGTTTTTCCCTTCACTATCCCCCACCTCCTCCCCTCTTCTTCTCTCCCCACTTTTGATGGTTACACACCCACCTCCTCTCAATTTCAAACCAAACCTTATTTGTTTTTTTATTTTTTATTTTTCCATTATTTTTGAATTCTTACTTTTTCACACTTTCACCTGTCCCGCTCCTCAACTCCTCACTACTACCATCCATCTGTCCATTCATTGATCCATACATTCACTCATCGCCTTTGGTTTCCTCCTACCAACTTCCCTCATCAACCCCCCCTCTACTTTTCCTTTACTTCTCATCTCTGGTCTCTCGCTCTTCCCTTTCTCTTCCTCCCTCACCCTGTCCACTTCGTTCTCCTCCTTCCCTTCCTCCCTTCCTCTCTCTCTTTCACACAGTGCTCTGTGCCTCGCTCTCTCTGGCTGGGCTGCTCCTCGGTGGCTGAGAGTTTGTGTGCACTCAGGTGCCTGCAGAGCATCCCCTCCACCCGGGCTCACAACCAGGTTCTGCCTCTCTCCTCTTAATTCTGCTGCTCCTCCTCCTCTCCCTTCCCTTCCTCCCTCGCCATCTCCTCACCCTTCACTTTTCTTCGCCCACTCCATACGACTCCTCATACCACCTTGGTGCGGACAGCACCCACTCACCCCCTCACCCTCCTACCTCCTCACCTTACGTTGTCCTTTCCTCCCTGTTGGAAGCACACTGCTCTCAGGTTCTTCTCTGGTGCGTCCTCAAACTCTCTCTACTTGAAACAGAATTGTAGCTTCGTAAACTGTAATTGACTTCTACTTCTTTATAATCATGTCAAATCACAGTTCTTGCATCTAAATTAGGCCCTAGAGCGCTTAAAGTCAAACAGTGACTGTTCTATGCCATAAAAACTGGAGGCTCTTCCAATCAGATGGGTTTGAATACTAAACTATTTCCAGAGTACACTGATGTGAGTGGAGGGTTGGTTTCAGGGGGTACCAGAGAATAACCCTGCATTGAGGAGTAACGTTTTCTCCCCTTCTACCTGGAGGTGTGAGGGCCGAGGTGGGGGGTCTTCCTTCAAGCTCTGAGAGGCTACATGCTTGCTTGCCTGCCTGCCTGGCCAAACCTGGTCTGTCTGTTTTTTGTTTTTTTAATTTCTCCTCCCTTCTCCTCTTCTACTCTGCATGATCATCAACACCAGCAAGCCCATTCTGGCTTCTTGTCCTGTCTGCTTTGGTCTAGGTACCTAACCGTTTGTTTGTTTTGTACAGTTGTGTTCGTGCCAACCACTGACAGGAAACGCCTCTATTGGTTTTGCTCGCCACACGTAGCATCATCACCATGTTAGATGGATAACTGCACTGAGCAAAATCTGAAGCAGTTCTTGAGAGGGTTCTGGGTTTTTGCTTGGAGAAAAATATCTAGATGATGAACTCATCCTGTTTTTAAGGCCTCTGGAGAAGCACTATAAGATAATCTATAGACCGACAGGCCTGTACTCCATTTTTTTCCGCCAACATAGTCATTTTTAAAGGCTGTGACCTTGGCTCAGTCATCACCTACACAGATATGTGATAGCACTGACCCTCTCCCAGGTGAAGGCCTTGTGTGTCCCTCTAGCTTAGTTTGTTAGCATATCTGGGAACAGGGAATATGATTGAATCTGCAAATAATATTGTATTTGTTCACTTTTGGCACGGTCCACACGTAGTTATGCTCAAACAACGTTGTGCTGTTCCTGGTCGTATGTGGAGAGTTTTCAGTGTATGCTTTTAAAGAGACTTTGTAGTTCAGGAATATGCTAGTTTTAATTTGACATGTTTGTTTCAGACGACCTAACATAGTAACACAGCATATTCAGCACAACTAAAACCAGTAAACATCAAGCCCCCTAAGAAGATAGCAGGTCTCCATATTGGTTTGTATGCATGTAACGATGAATGTAAGATTCTGATGTTGCTGCCTGACTGCCCATGACTTCCAAAGAAGTGTATATTCTATAAATTTTATTGTTTATTGAGTGTTAAGAGCAAGACTAATTGGTCAGCCTCTCATTGTATTACTGTCAATAAGTGATTTATGCCCTAACCCTGTTGTTATTAAGGTGACTCAAGTCTCTCTGGCTTGTTTGCAGTGCACTTGTAAAAGACTCAAATCATTGTAAGACTTAGTCATGTTAGAAATGGGTGGGATCCAGTTACCTCCCAGACCACTATCTGATTTTAGTTTCATTACAGTCGTGCCTGAGCTCCTGCCAGTGACATACCCAAGATGCTGCAGTTTAATTTCCTGTCCAGACTACTTAGCCCGCATCACAGACAAGCAAGCAAATAGATTCCTTTTGTTGCAGTGCTCAGTTTTTTTCCCACTCCATATGTGTGTGTATGCACGGGTGTTTTCTGCGTGCACGCCTCAAAAGTCATGATGGTTACCCTTCCTTGGCTGTGTTTGTGGCACTCTTGTGTCCAGCGCTGTCCACACCGCTGCCCTGGCTCTCACAGTGCCTTTAACACAGATGCAAAGAGAACAAAACACTAACCAGCACCTTCTCCTTGTTTTGTTCTTTTTCTCTACAGAACACATCAGGGATGGAGTCACAGAACCTTGTGGACGATCTGTCGCCAAAGAAGAACACAGTTCTCAAGGTGTGTGTGCAGAACGTTTTTTGTATCCATTGCCACAACTAGACGAAAAACTGAGATCTGCAGCTCATATTTAAATTAAAGTATTTCAAATGTGTATATGCTGCATATGAATAACGCATAATATATGTAGAAACCCTCATGTACAGGTTGATAATATTGCAGTTAAAGCCTTCACATGATTCAGGATCACTGAAAATATAATTGAAACAAATTTTTTTTTGGATTCTCGACATACTGTGGCATCAAATATTTTTAATGACTATCCTGTTCCCTTAAAACAAGTAAAAACCTCACACTGATGTTGACAAATGCTGTTGTCGTGAACATATATTTAAAAGCATTTTTTTCCTTATTCCCACACACACCTCCACCACCCAGGGCCTCTGGTGGTTTAACGAGCTTTGACCCATAACAGTGAAAATTGATTTTGTCCATTCTGCAACAATAATAATCTTCTTGGTCCTGTACACAGACTGTTGTGAACCAACAGAACAACTTTCAGCTTCATTCCCTATTTAAAATCCTACACAGTAGTTTCAGTAAAGGGAAGAAAAGCCCTGAAAGTAATTGAGATGATATTGTGTAAGATGCTGCTGAAGAAAACGTAATATACACGTTACACTCAATGAACAGAAGACTGCCTGAACATGATCAAGTTTGCACCATATGAATCTATGAAAATACAATCAATCTGGCGCAGATGCATATTTGAAAACATTTAATAAATCTTCATATGTTCTTGATTGTTCCAGCTTAGTAACGGTCCTGTTGTGGGATCCCGCAAACGTCCATCAGAGGGGAATTACGAGAAGGAGAAGGAACACTGCATCGCCCTGTTTGACCAGTGGTCGGAGGCCGACCAGGTGGAGTTTGTCGAGCGCCTGATCTCCCGTATGTGCCACTACCAGCATGGCCACATCAACTCCTACCTCAAACCCATGCTGCAGAGAGACTTCATCACTGCGCTGCCAGGTACAAATACATAGATACATACATGAACATTTATGTCCACCTATCCAGAAGTTGTTTTCTGCTGCATGAGGGTGATCATTATAGTCCTCTTCAAGGAATACCATAACAAAAAAAGTTAAAACTACAGAAAGTTTGCACAACCAATGGTATTCCTGAAGTTTTCACACAGGTTTTTGTGTCATCATTTTGTAAATATTTCAAATAAAACCAACAAACATGGATTGCTTTAAAAAAAAAACACACACAATCTGAAAATAATGATCCCCAGGTCTAGATAAACCAGCCAGATGAAATCCTATTAATTTTGCATCAAGCACTCACTCAGCCCCTTCTCCTCCTCCCTCCAGCCCAAGGCTTGGATCACATAGCGGAGAACATCCTGTCTTTCCTGGATGCACGCTCGCTATGCTCGGCAGAGCTTGTGTGTAAGGAATGGCAGAGGGTCATCTCTGAGGGTATGCTGTGGAAGAAGCTCATTGAACGCATGGTCCGCACCGACCCGCTCTGGAAAGGCCTGTCTGAGAGACATCAGTGGTAAGATTGGATATAGACCCATTTACACGCACACTGGCATACAGGTTTAGCCATGTTATTTGCTTGTAAAATGTTTTGCATCTAAAAATCTAAATCAAGAGGGCTTTCTGAGGACATGGGGGAAACTACTTCTTTTCACTGTGCTGGTTAGTCTTCTTCTTTTGGGCTTTTTAATTTAGGATAGTATAGTTATACCTGGTTGGTCTTAAGTGTCTATTGTAGGTGAAACAAAATCCCAGTGGATACAAAGCAGACCTCATTCTTATATTTTTTTTCGCCCTAGGGAGAAATATCTGTTCAAGAACCGCACGTCAGAAGTCCCACCCAACTCCTACTATCACTCCCTTTATCCCAAGATCATCCAAGACATAGAGGTAAGAGACAGTGAGATGGATTTCAGTATTAACTGAACATGAACATGTTTCTGTTCATTCTAGAGAGTTTTTTTTATTTTTTATTTTTTGCAGCTTTCGTGCTGTACCAGATTATTTTTTTCTCCCTGATTGAAAATGTCACATTACTCTCTGAAAGGACCATATTCGAGTGTCACAGAACCACTTGAATAGTCCGCCTAGAGACCAAAATACCTCAACTAATAAGCCATTAAATTTACTACTATCCAAGTAAATTGTTACTTCAAAACCTATGAAACTATAATGCACATGTGTATCTGACATATGGCACAAAGCTTATTAATTAAAAAAGTGGAAAAGGCTTGTTTGACTTGGTGTCACATTGATTAATCTAAAAGTGTTGGTGGTAGTGGTAATTGTCTTGGTGTCATTGTAATCAAAGCAATCCCATGACCACTCTTAACCTTGACATTATTAAAATGATAAAATATGTGTCCATCTTGTCTCTGTTCAACCAGAGACCAGTGCTTCTTTCATTTGTTGCCTTTCTCATTATTTCTCCCTCTTTCCTTCAGACTATTGAGGCTAATTGGAGATGTGGCAGACACAACTTGCAGAGGATTCAGTGTCGCTCAGAAAATAGTAAAGGGGTTTACTGTCTCCAGTATGACGACGACAAGATCATCAGTGGCCTTAGGGACAATTCCATCAAGGTATGTGTCTATTGAACATCAAGAACAATCGGAGGTCTTTTGAAATTATGAACTGGTCCACTTTATCTTTGCAACTATACCCTGCCACCCATTGGCACTTTTTCTACATTTTCTGGTTTAAAACGGTCTCAGATGTTTTATTATGTACTTTAATTAACAAGTAAAAGAGATTTCATTGTGTACTAATGTCAAATCACTCCTGATGGCACCTGTTATGTACAACAGCAAAGCAGCAGGATGTGAAACTGTCATCAGAGCCTTTTGTCATTTGTTCACAAGTATCATGATCGTAATTTATAGCTGTAAAGACTGGAATACCACTATCCCCTACAGATAAATAAAACGTACATCAACTTTTACACATTTAAGATTTTTTTTTTTTATTTCATGACTCGTTTTTTCCTGCTGCTAAGGCAGTTAATACATACAGTAGGCATGTGTGAGTCTGCCTGCTGGCCCAAACTGACATGTAGAAGTAATTAACACTGATCCCATTTGTATGTCTAAGCTCTAACGGTAGAGAGAGCCAGAAGTGTTGGCTGGTAACGACATGCATGCTGTGTGTGTGGTTGTTTTTTTCCAACCTGGGTTTGTTTATTTATGAATTGAATCTTTTCTTTTGGCTCAGTATGGCTTATCATCTTATTGTCTATGGCGCTGAGCTAAACCAGCAAATACTGACACAGAACACAAGTGAATTACAGGATAAAAGGGCTCAGCTCCAGACCTGTTGTGTTTTTTTTCACTTATCTGTCTGGCCTGAGAGGAAAGGAGAGGAGAGTAGAAGATGATGAAGAGGAGGGGAGGATGGAGGGAGGAAAGGAGTGGATTTGTCTTATTGTTCTGGAGAACACTAACGTACACCCACAGAGCTTCAGCACAGCAGTGGGGAAATGGGGCATGAACACTGCTGAGAGAGAATAGGCCATTCTTAGGATGACCCAAATCTGCAACCTTTTCACAACCACTTATTTTTCCCTCTTTTTCTGTGTCCTCATCTATCGATATCGCCCTCTCACTCTGTTTCACTCATCTTCCTACTCTTGTCTTTTTTTCCTCATAGATCTGGGATAAGCAGTCTCTGGAGTGTCTGAAGATACTGACCGGTCACACAGGCTCAGTGTTGTGTCTCCAGTATGACGAGAGGGTCATCGTGACCGGGTCTTCTGACTCAACTGTCAGGTACGACAGACACACTGTTGACCTAAAGCCATGTCTGTAATATTAACGAGAGAGAACGTTATTACTCACTGTTAATTGGGCCGAATGTTTGTGTAAACATTTAGTCATTTATCTTTATTTACTGTTAAACTTGCTGTTGAGTAAAGAATAGAGTTTAAAGGCTAGTGTGGGCATCATGCAACAAACGTGTTCCTGTGAACTTTACAGGTTCTATAGCAGAAGGAACATATACTTCACTACAGTGGCCAATAGTTTGTTCAACTATTCAGAATAGAGTGCATCTAATTAATATGAGTGTATAATGAATTGATCACCCACACAGCAACATGTATAACACTACATATAGTTTGTTTGAGGACATGTTTTCACCAGAAACATGTTAAGTCTGATCGGTTCAAAGCCTGCCATGAACTTTACACAAAATATTTCATGCAAAACACATCAAACAGCTGATTTATGTCAATTTGGAAAATAAAATATAGAAAATGAATTTAGCCAGTAACACACTTGCAATGTTAACAAACAGTCAGATTGAATGTTATTTCACAGTGAGATAGATTTACCATCATTACTGGAGATAGTGGGATATGTTTTACTGCGGATATTTAAAAACCTGGCAGGTGTATGTATGTTGACACTTGCTTGGCTACTGCACACAGAAGCTCAACATTAATTCTCTTATTACTTCACACTTCAGCCGTACTAGCTGGGCGGTATCCAAGGAAAGTGTGACTTCACTTCCTTAGCAACAGCTTGACAGGCACTTTGTTTGTGGGTTTGGTTGTCAGCTTTTCCAGTGTGTGTTCTGCGTTTGACTCTTAATGCCCAGCGGTGCTGTTCAGTAACATGTTCTTCACAGCTGCTCGTGTGCGTGAGTCTCTCCATTGTAAAACTAATAAACATAATTCTCTCTCATGTCTCCATTGTTTTCCTTTTTCCTTTGCTCTCATTACATATCTTTTCCACTCTCCATTATCATCGTCTTTTCTTTCGTTTTGACCGATCTTCCTACTGCCCCCATCTCATTTTTCTTTCCTACTCACACCTTCCTTGCCTCTTTTTTCCCACGTTTATCTTCCTTTTTCCCTTAATCTAACTTTTCTTTTCCTCTTTATAACCATTGCCCTATCACTTGGCCTGTCTGTCATATCTCCTGACTTCTGATTTTATTTCCACCCATTTCCCTCCATCCCTCTGCTTCTACCTCTTCTCCCGTGCAGGGTGTGGGAGGTGACGACGGGTGAGGTACTGAACACACTGATCCACCACAACGAGGCAGTTCTTCACCTGCGCTTTGCCAACGGCTTGATGGTCACCTGCTCCAAGGACCGTTCAATTGCCGTTTGGGACATGGCCTCTCCTACTGACATCAGCCTACGCCGTGTCCTAGTGGGACACAGGGCTGCTGTCAATGTGGTCGACTTTGACGACAAATACATAGTGTCCGCCTCAGGGGACCGCACCATTAAGGTAACAAGCGTAGTCAATCATAAATTTAAACCAAAGACCCGTTTTAAGTCTGAATAGAAACATCCAGGCTGTTGTTGACAAACCTTACTGTGTTGCCTCCCTTGTAGGTATGGAGCACCAGCACCTGTGAGTTTGTGCGCACTCTAAATGGTCATAAGCGGGGCATTGCCTGTCTACAGTACAGAGATCGCCTGGTGGTCAGTGGCTCATCTGACAACACAATCCGGTACGTGTGAGATTAAACATGTACATAGTCTATATATTATGTAATATTTGTATCTGTAAATGTGCAATATTAATATGTACCAGACCAGTTACATAATTAAAATTTTCAAGTTATGCTTTACCACTAAAAAGATATATAAACACTGAAGGGACTGTATATTGCTATATGTGTTTACTAAGGCTTCTCTTTCTCCAGGTTATGGGACATAGAGTGTGGAGCATGTTTGCGAGTGCTGGAAGGTCACGAGGAGTTGGTGCGCTGCATTCGCTTTGACAACAAAAGGATTGTCAGCGGCGCCTACGACGGGTCAGTCTCGTGCACACACACACACACACACACACAGCTTTGTGCAAAGACATTTTGTTTCTGACATTGTGTCGTCTCATGTTGCTCTCTGCAGTAAGATCAAGGTGTGGGACCTGCAGGCAGCCCTGGACCCACGAGCCCCCGCCAGCACATTATGCCTGCGCACTCTAGTGGTGAGTATCACTGAGTTAGCCACATAAGCTGCCTGATGGCGTTCATGCACAAATGTCTTCAGCTGCACTTTAATGTTGGCTTCAGGAATCTAAACTAGGATGTTAAAAAACAGAATCAGTGAAGAGATATCAAAGAGAACCACTCACTTGCTAAATCAGCTCAAACAAATGCTTTCTAATGCATTACACTTTAAACTCCATGATGGATGTAATGTTCAGGTTCTGATGAAACTGTTTAGAGAGGTTTATCATTAATCATGTTGGTAATAAATTGTATTGCATTTTACTAAGATGAGTTCCTCATAGATATAAATGGGGAGCACAGTGAGTGTCCATTCATATAAACACTTGGGTACAGTCCAGTGTTTCTCAAACTTAATGAATTTATTAGTCAGGTCTTGGGTGTGGTTCTAAGAACAACACTTATCATTGATAGTCTGCTGCAAAACAGAATTGATATCAGCGGTGCACATTTCAGTGGTGACCTCACATCCATTATCTGCCTCTGTGCTCAGTATGTTAACATAAGGTCTTGATTCATTGTGTTTTCAGGAGCACTCTGGCCGCGTGTTCCGCCTTCAGTTTGATGAGTTTCAGATCATCAGCAGTTCTCATGACGACACCATTCTGATCTGGGACTTCCTGAACGTCTCGACCAATGGCCAGTCAGAGGGACGGTCTCCCTCCCGCACCTACACTTACATTTCTAGATAGCAGGTACAAACACATGCACGTTCACACTTGGCTAATAAAACTTTTCAGTAAAAATGTTTCATCCTGTATCACACATAAGGTTGCATGTTCAGATAATCATATTCAGTGTGACTCTTTGCTGCAGGTGGCGCCATCCACCGCACCCTTTCTTGGAGGAGCCCAGGGCTGATTGGCTGATGGGTGCATCCATCACGGAAAGGAGCCCATCTCTTATCCTTCCTCTTCGTCATCTCTCTGTCCACTCCCACCCCGCCCCTGCCGCCTCCACCTCCCTGCCCGTTCTGACAGACTCTTGAGCTTGTGCCCATTGCCTGGCAGTACTGTGACCTGCACACAGACACGCACACACATACAGGTCGACACTGATGAGGATTCCGTACTACAGAACCAATGCAACTATCCCAAGAAGTTCATCTTCTACTACTAATTTATGTTTTGTAAAGTACACTAATGACAGTATTAACTTAGACATTATATAAGTCACAAGCTCCCCTTTTGTCCCCTTGATACAAACTTAAAGCAGCTTCTGCTCCTCAGTTTTTGACCCCTGCCAAAACAGGTTTCCACAGATATGGAATTGCTTATAGATATATATTTATATATATATTACACACACACATACACACATATATACACACAAACACAAACACACACAGACACGCAGTGGCACAGTTGGACAGAGGATGACCGGAGCTGTGATGTGGGAGACAGAGACTCTTTACTCAGCTCAAGGAAAGGAGGGAAGGATTGGAGATGGAGGGAGTGAATGAGGGAGAACTGTGTCTGGGATGACATCCTGCTCCCTCTCACTCTCTCTCACTCCTCCCTGTCTCTCTCCACCCACCCTTCGCCTCCCCCCTCCCCTCCCTTCTAACCCCCAGAGATGCACACTCGCTTGGAATATGGGGGCGCACACACTCAAGTTTGCTGAGTGTGTGCTTGTGTATGTGGACTTGTGAAACGGCAGAACAGAGCAGAAGCGTCAAACAGACAGACATGCATGTGAGGTTGCCTTGGATACAGCATCCCGGTACACCTCTGCTTTTTTTTTTTCTCTTTAACTCTTACTTTCTTACTGTTTTTTATTACTGTTATTTTCTCATTTTATTTGAGTATTTTGGTTCTTAGTACAAAAATCATACTAAGCGTAGTCCTCTTTCTCTCCCCCTCCCTCTCTTACTGTCTTTTTCCTCATTCTTTCTTCTAACTTCGACCCTTGTTCATCTGTCCCTTTCACTCCATCTTTCTCTCCCCCATCATCTACGTGCTTGCTTTGGTTATGAGAGAAGCTGGAACTCAAGAGCTCAAATTTAGCTGTAAACGGAGTTGTCTTGTCAAATTGTGTTGTATATTAAAAATGATTTTTTAAAGAAGAAAAATGACCTTATTGTGAATAAAGTACTTGACAGTGGTGGAGTGTTGAGCCAACTGTAACATGAATGAGTGTCTAATTGTCTGTCTGTTTTTGTGTGTGTATGCGTGCGTGTGTGTGTGTGGGTGGATTTGTGCTATGCTGCCTTTCTGTCTGACATGTAGATCAACACTCTGTACTTTCAGTCTGTTCCCTTTTTGTACTGCAGACAAACAACAGAACCAGTTTATTTGCAATTTAACACATTTAGGATTTTTTTTTTTTAAACCATAATTTAGTTACCAGCTTTTACTGGAGACCACAGCATGTTATGGTCTTCCTGGGTGGTGTTTCTCAGCAACCCAACTGAGCAAACTCCTGATTGAAAGCTTGAGAAATGAGATGAGAAACCTGGTTATTCATACCCCTGTACACGTGATTCTAACAGTATCCAGGCTTCTGACAATCTGTGTTTTGTTTTTCCATCTCAGCCACTGTGTTTTGTACCTACAAACTATGCTGGTTTCTACTTACTCCATGTGACATGTATCTAGAAACCAGGCTATTATGTTCACAATAGCAATACATAACCTGGATACTTGCAACTAAGATACCAGTGTACATATAAACAGACTCACTGATCTTATTGGACTGTGAGAAAATAATTATAAAGAACTGATGGAATGTGTGACATCAGAGTTTATAATCTGAGTTTATGCTCTTCTGTGAGTGAGATGTAAAGCCTATTGTATCCTGTAGTGTCAAAACAGCTTTTTTTTTTTGTTCCATCATATTCTGAATATCCTAAAGAGACGACCATGGACTTTTGTTGTTTTTCACAAAGAATCTTGCATCTTGTCAATCACTTGAGCCACTTTAATCATTTAAAATTCATTCCGACCATATGAGACAGCAACAAAGCAGGTAAAGTACTTAAAAATATGCAGAATCTCAGTGTTTTATGACCTTTTAAAAAGTAAAATAGCTTACGGTCAGTTTACATCCATTAAGTCATATTTAAATCAAATTGTTTTAATTTGTAACATGAAACAACTGATGGTTAAACTGTATTGTGTGATGTGTGTTCATGATGGCCACCAGGTGGGAGTATAAACTCGGCTATCTCCTGCAGTGTAACGTGTTTATGAGAGTTGGGCTCTGACTGTTTGGTAGCAAAGTTTGGAGTCTAAATAACCTGTTACAGTAGATCACATAGTCAGTCGTGTAAACACTGTAACTGTGAAGGAGGAATGTATGTCTGAGATGCCTAAAGTGGTGCCTTTATAGCAAAGGTCTGGGTAGTGTATTTGAGCTCTGTAATACCTCTGTCTGGTTATTGTACAGTGTGTATTCTCCTGACTTGGAGAAGGAGGGGAGTTGGCTCTCTGACGGGGTTGGTTTTCAAAATTTCTAGGTTTAGTTTAGTGTAGTAGAATGTTTCAAATTCTGGGAATAAGTTATGTGGGATGGATTTGTGCTTGGTGGAGCACCATTAGTATATGATGTGTGTATGTGTTGGATATGGGTGTGTATGCTTCCTCTGGGTCTGTGGGATTTTGGCCCATAATTCCTGCAGCTCTCAGGTCACAGCTCCGTTCTCACGCACATATTTGGCATTCCTTCCCCGACATGATTACCATACACCTTCCACTCTGGGTTTGGCTACGCGGAATATTTCCATCATTCCCGAGTGGAACTGGAGCAACGTTCCAGAAATGAACAACTCACCCCACCACCCCCTACTCGCTCTTCTTTATCCCAGCCCCACACCCTGTTTCCCTTCCACCCCACTGTCTCCTCCTTATACCACCCCCCTCCAGCACTGATTCTGCCTTGCAATAGGAATCCTCTGGTACAACCCTTTTTCCCCCTGAGTCAGCTGTTTGTGTCTGCCGGCATGATTGGGTCATTTGGCAGCGACATCTCTTCAGTGACCTCCTGCTAGGATAGGGAAGGAAGGGGAGGGATGGGGGGATAAGAGCAGGATAGATGAGAGGAGAAGCAGCTATGAAACTCTATCTCACTACTGCATGTTTCCTTTTCACTGTTTTGTCTGATCCTTCATGCTGTGAATTCATGGCAAAGGTTTATAATGTGGAGGTGGCTGTCAATTTCTGCACAACACTTGGAGAACAGCAGCTTACAGGGTTCCTGAGTAAGGCTGGTCCAACTTAAATATGTTTTTTTTGTTTGTTTGTTTAACATTTAATGTTGGAAATATAGGTTTCAATGACTTACCCATACAAGACAAGAACTATGAAAACTACAGAATCGATTCTGCAGCCTTATAAGCACTCGGCTCGATTAGAAATCTGCTGGTTAGATTTTAAAGCCTTGCAGGGGTTGGAGAGCTTTTCCAACTTTGTATGATGAATTGTTGTGGGAAATGCAAAATGCAGTAGCTCTTCTACCTGGCGTGAGTAAGAGATTGAAGTTCTTACCATTGCATGACAGTCTGATATTGATCCTTGATACTTTGTCAGATAACTTTTTTCAAATCTATGATGTAGTTTCATCATTTTGATGCCAGCTAGGGCTTCAACTAAGCAGGTCTAATTAGCAATGAATGTATTACTTTTGCAGTCAATCAATCATCTTTTCATCTATAAAATATGAATATAGTCTACCATGGTATATATCTTGATAGGCAAAGATTTCAGTATTTTGAATTTTTAAGTGAATTAAATATCACACTGATGCAGCAATCTTGCAAACACTACAAGTAAATTAATCCTGCACACTGACTGATTGCAATATTGTCTAAAACAACCAGAGATACTAAAGGGATAGATATTTTGGTAGAAATGGTAGGGCACAATCTCTGGTGGTTGACAAATTTGTGTATATATTATCATGTCATCAAACCCTTTTATGTAAAACAATTTCTCAGAGCCGAGGGAAATGTCTTCAGATTGCTTATTTTGTTAAACTAGCTGTCCAAAACCCAATTATTTTCAGTTTGGGATGATATGAAAACAGAGAAAACCATAAAACACTCATATTACTGTAGCTGGAACAAGCAAATGTTGGTCTTTTTTGCTTGATGCATGACACATTAACCATTATTAATGATCAACCACTTGATCACTAAAGCCAGCCGCCCACATCTGGAGCCTCCGTTAACTTGAATCTCTTTATACAATGTATGCCTTTACAGAAAATGAATGAACGAAAGTGAAGAACCAGTTAAAAGAGGCTGAGAGACACAAGAAATGTTTCTGTAAGGTTTACTGAGTCGAGAAAGACTGCTGCACACAGAGCTGAAATAAATAAATGAAATAATTTTATCGTAATAATTATAGTAACCATCATAGTAAGATTGCTTATTTAGGGTTTCTGTCTTCTTTTATATATATAATATATATAACTTTCAATAAATTGTTCCCTTTAATATTTTTTCTCCTGTGTGTATGCATGAGACTTTGGTTTGTTCCACTGAATGTCCTGGTAGCAGCATTCTGTATCCACGGTATCGCATGGGAGCATCATCCCCTGGGTCGTTTCTATAGCAATGCTAATCGACAAGGCACCCTCCCTGCCCTGCTCAACCCTGCGCTCATCACCTTCTGCACCTATAAGCTGAAGGTGTAGTGTCCTCGGGGGGCAGGGCATTGGGAGGAGTCATGAAGAAGGTCTCCAGTTGTCTTTGGTCGGTTGTTGGTTTGGTTTGTGATGATTGGCTGGCTGTTTTTGGTGCAGCTTGGTTTTTATACATTCTAGTTTCTAAAGCTTCAGTCCCTGCGATGAGTTGTCACGGGTTCATGCAGGGACTTGATGGTCCCTTTCTAGAGTCCCTTGTGATCCAGCTTCACTCATGGTTGTTGGTGCACTCATTCACTCACACAAACACACACACACACACTTACGTACATTCCCTCATCTTCTTCTTACAAACATGCATTTATTCAGTAAATCACTCGCTCCGTGATTCCCTCATCCATCCTTCCATTCATCCACCAGCCTCACAGGTTCTCACCAATTTAGTAGTGAGACAAATAAGTGCGTCACATGTCAACAATCCATTATTGGTCCATTTGATCTGTGTAGATCACTCTACCCCTTTGTCTACTCCACCATTTTCCTGTTTTCTCCTTCCTGTTTTCCCTTTATCCATAGGCTAAGCACCCACTCTCTTGTTCAGTCTTTCCCACCCTTGTTTTCTCTCTGTATGGTCCAGTTGTAATCCCATACTTGACATTGTCCAGCTGGTCCAGAACAGGAGACTTGAAGGCCTTGTGGTTTTTGTGGTTGTGGAATAGAGGCCTTAGTAGAGCCTGGGACTCTGGCTGCCCTTCAGGTTTCTTGTCAGTGTTTTTGGCCTATGAAAGGAAGCAGTCCAGGTCCATAGAGCTTTCAGTAATGGACCAGTATTGGTCTTGTTGGTCCAGTAAGGGAACTAAAACTGAGAGGAATGATCACTAACTAGGGGGCTGTAGTGGCAAATTAGTAGGTGTAAAGCTAAACCCCATGAATGATTCATCAAGTTTCTTGTCAATGTTTGTCTCAACAAAGGGAGGTGTTCAGTCGTGTGCGACAGAAGAGATGACTGGGTTAGCAACTGGCAGGCTCAGGTCAAGGCTTTGGATGACAAGACAGTGGGTGTTAGCATTAGCCACTACTAGCGGGGCCCAGTAGCGCGCACCTTCTTGCTCCGCTTGCTGACTGTAGTGAAGCGGAAGGGTGTGGTGAGGTCGGGCTGTTCCCCAGGCGGGAAACGCTTCATGAAGTGTACGTCCTGCTGGTTGGGGAGTGTGTGAGGGCCACGCCGAGGACGACCTCTTTTGGTGAAGCCCACATACCAGCCTGAGTAGCGTGCTGACATCAGAGCTGTGTAGTGGTTTTCCAGAACCTTTTCCACAAAGACGCAGTCTGCGCTTCGATTACTGGCCTTCTGAGAGAGCAGAGAAACCACAGGTACCCACACCCACCCACACACACACACACACACATTGGGAGAAACAAAGAGAGGCTGGTCAGGAAACTGTAGGAAGATATTCTTCATAAACACGTCTCTAAAAGGAAGAAGCCTTACCTTTCCTACCAGCTTGCCGCGGCGGTTCATGCACAGGTAGAAATTGGTTTCTTTGCCCCGGATTCTCACCTGGCTACCAAAGGTGTCGGCCTCCACTACGAGCTGGGCTTGTGAAGGGACAGACAGAGGAACAGACAGACATTAGAGCCACAGGCATTGCAGAGAAATACAGTATTGTAGTGTGTTCACTGGATTTCACAGGTTTATTAGATTGTATCGCATAAATATTAGAGGAAGAACGATAAAGGTAGAGCTCATTTAGTTTCATGTTGTGCGACACCACTTGCCATAGCAACAAACAACATTTGAGCTTACATGAACAAACCCACTGCCAAGTAGCGTGACACTAATTGCACAGATTACTAGCCACCGTTAAATCAGATCTGGCTTTAAACCAGATAAGGCATTCACATTGAATCACAGTTTTAGGATTCATAGTTGCTATTAAACGTGCTGATAAATCACGGACAGATGTAAATGTCTCTGGCTGGACAGATGGTTGTTAGATAAGCCCGGTCACACACATGGATGTGAGGCCGCTGACCACAAATGGGCCTCATAAAAAAGATAACAGCCAAGAGTAAATGGAGCACAGTGGGCCAAAAAGAGCAGGGGAACACTCAGACTGAGTGTCTGCGGTACTGTTGTTTTAAGGTGTGTGCGTGTGCGTGTGTACCCTCTGTGTATGTGTGTGTGTGCAGGTGCATGCATGTTCATCCTTCCAGGCAATACCGCTTCACAAACTACACATCTTCAGAGAGCGCTTGTGCCTGTTTAAAAATAAATCCCTAAAATGGTTCCTGCGTGACCTTAGTCAACAAAGGGGTCAAGAGAAATCAATACCTCCCTCCCTCTTGCCCTCTTCCTCTCTCTTCCCCCAACTCTCCTCTCGTCTCCCTTCTGCTCTTTCACTTCATGTTTATACCTACATGCACCCACCCCTTCTTTGCTTTATTTCTTCTCTCTCTGCTTTTGGTTCTCCGGTATAATACCTCATTGGCATAGTTGGTCAGTTTTGGGTGGATTGTTCTGCTTAGGAGTGGTATTTGTCAATAAACAGACTTTTAAAACAGGCTTTTTGCGTCTATGATCCCATATGTGGCTTGAAGTGACATGTTTGTGAATGGACTGGATGTGAACCACCAGAATACATGCAGAAATATGAACTTTAGCTTTATGGCTTGGCTTTCTTCTGCCCATTGATTGTGTGTGGTTTAAGAATGGGTTAGACATCATTACAGACAGAGAAATGTAGAGAGGTAAAGGGAGTGGGGGATGGACAGAGGGAGTGTTAAAGGATGGAGGGAGGGAGAGGAAGCCTGCTGTTTTAAATCCAGAGGAGACAACAGGGAGGATGAGAAATCAATGGAGGGATCGATGAAGGAGATGAGTTTCTAACACTCACCCCGCCACTCTACCTGCCAGGCTTCTCCCACTAACTCACACTTTTTTTCACTAACACCTTCTTTCTCTCGCTCTCTCTCTTGTGAATCATTGAGTCAGCAGCCAGTCGATGAGGTCTTTGTACTCCCAAGACAAGCTCCACTGCCCCTCTGCCAAAGCCTGGGGAGGCATGTGTGTGTGTGCTTTTGTGAGTGTGCCTGCACAGTTGCATTCTGTACCCGTTCATGCATGCACTTGGTCAACCTTCAAGTCTTTGTAGTTGCAGCCGTTAGTCGGTGTGAGTGTGCATGTACTTGCAAGTAAGCATCTAACATATGCTCACATGTACTAAAGTGTTTGCTTGTGTTTTACTGTGCGTGTGTGTGTCTTACCATATTTGTCTCCATCTTCTCCTCGAGCACTGATTCTGCGCCCCAGCACCTGGACATGTTTGCCGCTTGTGCGGCTGTAGAGCTGGTAAACCCGGTGGTGTCGCCGACTCATGGTGTCTCGCACCTGTGTCTGGTTCTCCACATGCACACTGAAGTTGACCCCATCCACACCAAGTACCTGCTGGAAACACACACGTATATACACACACACACACACCAAGGTAGTCACACATCCAAAGGTTGATACACACACATACAGATACAGAATGACATAAACAGGCTATTGTATTGTATTGTATCGTATACCAGTATACAACTTGTCCTTTATACTGTACAATTTCTCTTTGCCATGCATGTAGACTCTCACCTGTAATGGATTGCACATCACCAGCAACATCTGGATACATCTGAAAAAAGTGAAAACAGATGAGTTTCGAAAAATGTAAGCATACACTGAATGTTGGAAGAGTCATGCGTGACACCATCATTTCCATCTCTTTCTTCTCTGCCGTTCTTTCTGTTTAACATCTCTTTTCCTTATTGGGTGATTACTCACACTGCTGGGTGTGCAGCTGGCACAGTGACTTGACATACAGGCAGGCAGATGTCCAGGGATCGGCAGACAGACAACACCCAGAGCAGTGTTTACTGTAACGCTACCAGCCTTCTGTCCAAACCCACTTTCTGACCTGTTCCTGACTTTCGCCACACCAAAATCTGGCCTCCAAATGACCTGATTGGACCATAGCGAAATGGCAAACATGCCGAGACAACTAGAACATGTTTTGGTTTGGACATCTAAAGGAATGGCCTGGCTTATTTGGCTGCTCTGTGTATGTAGACAGCTGGGCTGGACTACAGGTGTACACTCTGCTGTGATGTGGCTTTGGAGAGCGGCTGACTGTGGTTACATTTAGAGATGCTATGAATAAGTGAGAACATGAGCTACCAAAACGTGTGGAAAAATGATTTATGGAAGAATCAGTTGGTGGGGAATAATCGTTTTATGTGTTATTTCTTATTACTTACTTGACTACCTGGACTTACAGACTGCCGTTTACAGCTACAATAACATTCTTCTCACTTATCTTACGTTAATTGAAGTTTAAACCCTGGTTTTGGATGTATCAAATGTTATTTACAGCTTTAGTAAGGGAGTGATTGTGTTGCGCAAAATCTACTCTGGCAGTCCTTGAACTGCTCAGAATTAGTCGCTGAAGACTTGATGAAGTTCAGAACCAAGTGTGTGGGCTGAAAAGCAATTCTACGAATGTCTTTCCCCACCTCATCTTTTGCTATCTCTCTGCATGCCTCTTCTCTCTCTCTCTCTCTACTCAACTCTCCTTCTCTGACTTGTCCTCCCTATCTCTCCCCTACCTTATCTCTCCCTGTCTCTCTGTCCACTCTACCTTTCTCCTATCGTTCCCTGCCTCCCATTTTCCTTTATGTTTGGGGTTAGCAGGGTCACTCCTCCACACTGTCATGGGCATGCACACAGATGTGCAGGGTGCATGTGTGCGTGTGTTTGTGTGTGTGTGTGTGTGTGTGTGTGTGTGTGTGTGTGTGTGTGTGTATACAGGAGAAGCAGGCAGCTGACAGCTGGGCCAAAGCAAAGACATACGCGCTGCTGAGAGAGGGAGATAGCGACGAGAAGAGAGAGGTAGACTGAGAAGTACACAAAGGGATGGGAGAAGGCAGGACAGAGGAAGGTGATGTAAGAATAAATTGAGGGGGAAATGAAGCAAGAGAAGGCTGAAAGATAATAAGAGGTGAGAGATAAAAATCAGACAGAATGGGAAGATGGACAGATGTGAGAAGGAGCAGAGAGGAAGAAGACGAATGTTACATCCTGAAGGACGGAGGAGAAAAGTGGTAAAATGAGAGACAGTAGTGTAACCACAGAGTGTGTTCTGGCGTGAGAAGTAGACAAAAAGACAAATAATGGGAAAGAAAGAGGAGGGGGGTTCAACTTATGCACCTCGTTACACATGTCACTACCTCCTGACTAACACACACATATGCCATCTTCCTTACTTTCTTTTTTTCCCCAACACTTCTTTCTCATAGCTGGTGCGTTGGCCCCTGAGTCGCTCTAGATGCCGAAATCCCAGGCAATGCAGTAGAGTGTTGGCCCTCACATTTTGCCTGCGCAGCCGAAAAAACCTGAGCGCCTGTGCATTGTGAGGACTCTCAGCTGTTAAAACACCACAGCTGCACTGCCGCCGAGGACACTGCAGGAAAAGTGCCTCGGCACTGGATTCCCCCGCTCCCACAAAAACCACAGACACTCCATATTATGCCAGCCACAGAGAGAAAGAGAAGGAGAGAGGAAAGAGGGAGACAGGATCAGTCGGGTGGTGGGGGAGGGATGAGAAAACGAGAGAATAAGAGAGCCCTGAGTAAAAGTCGGGGAGAGTAAAGACAGAAGGAGGTATGGAGAGAGGGAAAGCCCGGTGCGCTTTGGATAGCAGCCAAAACAAGCAAGGGTCTGACATCATAAACCTGCGTCCCAGCAGATCTACCATATGGAGGCTGCGGTTAGACTAGCAGGCCTCAGCACCGAGGACTGGGCAGCAGTGTGGAGTGAGAGCGGTCGCCCTGGTGGGACTCAGCACAGAGCAGCGGTTTCAGCTGTGTGTAGCAGTGGTTAGCGTGGTAGGCCAACACTGAAGCAGTGGGCTTCGGCACGGTGCAGAAGTTTCAGATGTTCAGCAGTGGGCCTCAGTGAAGAATAGTGGTTAGGCTAGTGGGCGTGTGAGTGGTATCAGCAGTAATAGGGCCTATGGTGGAGCAATGGTTAGGAAAGCAGAGGGCCTCAACATGAGGCTGTGGCTTCAGCAGAGGAGCAGTAACAGGTTGTTGTGGCAAAGGGCCCTTGGTGTTTCTCACTGACTGACGACTTTCAGTATGATCAAGTTGGTAAAAGAGCATGGCTGGAGTGAAGTGGCTGTGGTAAAAGGCATAGGCAAGAAGGAAATGAATGGAGAGATGATTGACCCCGAAATACCTAAACTAAAACCAGCAGACTAAACAGTGAGACTGCTCCTCCTCAGATATTGCCAGAGGCGCCATCATTCATCAGTTATTAATTCCTACTTTTTATCTGAGCAAGTATCTGTGGAAAAATAGGGTATAGGCAAGACAGGAAGACAGATGTAGGCAGTTAGGTGGGTAAGTGGAGAGAGTGTGAGGGAAACACAGATGAAGAGAGAGAAAGTCAGGCAGACACCAGCAGCAGCAGCACACACCCTGTCCAGGTTGTGTGAGGAATGAGAAGTATCTGGAGATGACTGCCATCTGGGAGAAGTACAGCCGACACAAAGAAAGAAAAATAAACCCCTTGGCTTTTAACAAGACACACCTCGAATGGGCAAACTCAAGCCCCCTGAGTCTGTATTCTCCTCCCTGAGATTTGCTCTTGGCACTTTATCATTTTCCTATCCCACTAGATAAAGCCGGTGTTATTTGACTCAACTTCTGAAATATTTTCAATAGGGGAAAAAAAAGCATTTTCTTGGCGATGGGAAAATGGTCTTTTCTAAGCCAGCTTGGCCATCCCTGAAGTAAGTACAGATGGTGATGGAGATGTTTATGGCAGGTTTTATGAGTAACAGGGCCCTGACTCTGACCCAGTGACCCTGAACTGTCAGCCAATCAAAACAGGGCCTTCCATGGCATGTTTTCTATGGGGACTGATGAGGAGTGATGTAATCGTTAGACACTGCAACCTTCCTCTCCATCATCTTCATCTGTAGCTAGGTCCGTCATGAAACTAGTTTAAACAACTGAAGACAAGAGGTAAGACCTGAGTGGATAAATAAGATCATGTCATGATAAAGTGATAAAAGTGACTTACAAGACGGTCAGCGTGGAAAGAAGGGGCCACATTGCTTCCCCCCTCCACTATGGAACTTGGCCCAGAGACAGTCTCCTCGCTCGGTCTGAGCCAGTCCGACAGTCCGGAGAGTTGCCCTCTGTGTTTTGAATCCGCTGGATGTTGTGCAGAGTCAAAGAGTCAGCGGACACTCCCGTTGGCATCGGCGGCGGTGTGCCCCGGTTCCCCCGGCGTGGATAAATGTGCGGGCACGGGCAATGTAGGGTGTAAGGCTGGGGTAACTGTGCCACTGTGACCGCCGGGCAACCTCTAACAGCTGTCCAGACTGGTGGGGAGACGGATGGGCGGGGGAGCAAAGGGGGGAAGGTTTGGGATTTAAAGGCTGCGCGTCCCCGACGAGGAACAGGTGAAAGCGCGCTCACGCGTCACAGATATCCAACTCCAATCGACCTTGCTGACCCTTTCAAAGTGATGCTCGGCCCCGTGAACTGATGCTGTGCGTGCGTAATCTTCTGCGTAATCCAATGCGTAATGTTTCAGCACATCAACAAGCTTCTGGTCTCCAAAATAAATTCTGTAAAAGGTGAGATGATAAAAGAAAGTGGTGTAGTGTTTGTTCCGGCACAGAGAGGAGCAGGAGGCAGGTTTAGTCCCAGCAGACCAGGGTCAGGAGCTGTTGAAGGTGGGCTACCTGGGCTGGTTGATGGAGCAAAGCTGGAGACGGGGGTTCTGCGGGCGCAGGGTAATGCAGGGCGGCCTCGGTCATGACTGCGCCCCCAAGATGGCTCAACGGGTCTGTTGCTCAGGTGACACCGACCAACAGTGTCCAACGGAGAGGGTGATAAGGTCCCGGAGCGGTCCAGCTCAGAGGGGTATATGGAGAGTGCTGAATGAGAATGGGAGGGGATAATAAAGGGGAAAGAAAGACGAGTGAGGGAGGGGTAGCTGTAGAGGATGGGAACAGCTGTGACTGGGTGGCGGACTCAGCCACCCGCGACACAGCGAGGAAATAACAGCCGCACTTTGCACCTGATTTTCCGGACTTCCCCGCTCGCCTCAGCCGCTGGTTACCGCCTGGCTGCAGTCGTCCTCCCTGCGTCCTCTCGACACAATACCAGCCAAAACACAGCACGATGACATCACCTCCAAAATGTTTGAAGGGGGAAAATGCAATCCGATCTTTTTATTTATTTTTTTAAACGTAGAAAGTTTAGGCAGTTTCTCTGAAGGGGGAAAAACACGAAAGTCTCCTCGTTCCGAGAAAAACGAACTCTGCCGTGCAATTGAAGAAGAGTCGAGCTCGCCAGTTTCTGAAGAAATAAAAGTTAAAACGGGCGCACTGGAAATGTGTTTACTCAAAATCACTCTGACAGATCGACTCCCAGTCTAGAACCTGCACCGTCCCTCTTCTCCTTATATTTGCCTCCCTGTTTCATTCAGACACCAGAGGAGAGAAAACGCAAGAGAGAACGCAAAAAGAACCCAGCCATGCGTTTTTTTATCCACTTCACTGGTGTTATGCAGATCCTTCTCTCTTTCAAAAATTCCAAGGTTTCCTTCCATAAAAAGCTCTTCTTGAGGGGGGCTGCACAGGAGAGGCGCGTCGGCAGGCACAGACCTCACTCCAAGAAAAACCAGAACAAGATTTTAACAGACGCGGATCAATCCTCCCTCCCTCCTCTCCTCTCCTCACTCCCTCCCACCTCTCGCCCTCTCCCTCTCCCTCTCTCTCTCCCTCTCTCTCTCTCTCTCTGCCTCGCACACACGCACATGCACACTTATTGGATCAAAATGGGATTAGTCAGTCGCTATGCGATGCCGACCCAACTTACACTGTGAAAATATCCATTTTAACAAGTGTTCCGTTCTATGTGAAAAACATCTGCTAATGAAGTGAGATAATTTCACTTGTTTATTATGCAAACCAACTTGTTTCTATAATTTTCCGCAATTTTCTTTTGGACTACTACTATCAGAGTTATTCTGCATTGTGTCATCTCATAATTGTTTGTGGGAATTCCTGAAACAAGTAAAATACACTGGAAACAATGTGAATGATGTCATGGTATCGGGAGGAATTCATTTGTTTCCAGAAAATCCAGTTTCAAAAGGCATTTCATAACAAATTAGGTGAGCTCGTTAAAGTGTATCTGACAGAATGAGAAAGTGTCAAAAACCTTTTTGTTTTAATGATCGTCATAAAACAAAGACACCTGCTTCAGTCAAATGAGCATCTGTCTGTAAACCAAGCGGACTTCTTGCCCTCCTTTATCTCCCCTGAAGATAACCTCACCCCTGCAGCCTCAGTGGCCCCGGACTCAGGATGGAGGGTGGAGGGCAGCGCACACACACACACACACACACGCACACTCACACACACACACACCCTTCAGAGCCGCCGCGCTTTCAAGTGATGTATTTTGACTCCCCATTTCATAACTTTTAAGTTAAACCTTAAGAGGGAAAAATGAAACGGAGAATGAGAGACAGTCGGGAGGGCGGTATGTAAGCACGGACACGGATCCAAAACGAACATTTCTCAGGGATTTCGGCAGCAACGCCCGCTCTGCGCTCCCAAAACTCCCTCTCACCGCCGCACAACCGCAGACGGTCAGCCAAGCCAACACAACACTCCTGCCATACCTTTCATTCACACACACACACACACACACAAGCGTGCAGAGAGAGAGAACAGAGGGAAAGAGAGTAAATTTGTTCCTCTCTCTCTCTCTGTGTGTGTGTGTGTGTGTGTGTGTGTGTGTGTGTAAGTAATAGAGGTGGGAGGGGGTTGGCCTCATACATCAGGGACAGTTATCTTGGCTCCAAGTGTAAGCTTATTCTTTTCAACATTGTACTTTCAAATCACACACATGCATGCACACACACACACACACACACACACACACACACACACAGACTTCTGCAACTGGACAGGGTTGAGCTGGGCTGGGTAGGGGTACTGTGGTTGAATGCCTTTCCAGTCATGCTCCATAGACAAGCCTCTGGCCTTCTTTCCTACTACTGGCTCTCTCTGTCTTTGCACCTGTGTCTGGGTGCTTTTTTCGCTGCTCACCGCACTGCTGCAAGGGACACGAGTGTAAATGTTGTGGAGAGGGATTTGAACCACATTCTGGTGATGAGGTATGGGCCTGTCTGGTACTCTTAAGCCCAGATGGAAGGGTTCAGAACAGGGACTGCAGCACATCTTGGTACAATGGTGGAGTGAATAGCAGGAAGAAGAGCCCAAATCCATTCACAGACTGCATGTAAAAGACTGTTTTAACAGTAGTAGTAGATTTGTAGATAGAAAAGGATTCTGATGTTGAGATAATAACTCTTATAGTAAATCTGTAAAATGTACGTTACACTAAGATTCTTCTGGGAAACAAGACTTAGTGCATCTGGCGCAGCAGTATGAACATAAGTTTTGGTTGAAAAACGAAAAGAAAATACAGGACAAAATTAAATTGAGCACCATTCACATCTGGAGTCATAGACAGTTATAATAACATATTGTGGCTCAAACATTCAAACCTCAATTGTAACTGTGATTGGTTCCTCGCCAAACAAAGCTGTACCCGCAGTAAGCCTTAGAAATGACTTACAGCTTGCTCCATCTGTGGAGTTGGTGACGGTCGAAGATGTTTGACAAGTGTTTCAGCTTGCAGAAAGGTGGGATTTCATACAACCAAAATGTTTGGAAATGATAATATTTTCACATACTTACAGTCACATAAAGTTATGGGAATAAAAGATTACAACAAGCCCCTTCTTTCTCCTTCTCTCTCCTTCTGTCACATCACTCTTTCTCATTCATTTTCTGTTCTCCCTATCTGTCTCTTTAATCTCCCCGGCTGTTTTTTATCTGCTCCCTCTGTCCCTCCCTCTGTTTGCAGCCAGCATATTGATTGCCCATGTCTTTGCCTCTGCAGCTCCTGCCTATTGATCCTTAGCTAAGACCCGCACACACTCACAAACTTGTGTGCACACACATCGGCGCATACATGGATGTCCCCTTCCTGTCCCCTACACACTCAAACACTTTCATTTAGACCAACTTTGCCACACACTATTCATAAATGCACATGTGCATGCACTCACATGTGCATAAACATTCACAAAGAGACACACACCAGGACACCAATTTTTTGCATATACCCTCTGTTGTGTTGAATAGACTTGGCATTGATGGACGTTATGCCTTTGTGCTCCTCTCTCGACTCATTAAAGTGAATGAGACCCGTGTGTGTGTGTGTGTGTGTGTGTGTGTGTGTGTGTGTGTGTGTGTGTGTGTGTGTGTGTGTGTGTGTGTGTGTAAGTCTGGGGCCCTGTAGCTGATGTAGGTTTGGGCCCAGTCGCTTTCTTTCTATGTATCTCTCTCTCTCTCTCTCTCTCTCTCTCTCTCTCTCTTTGACTGGGCCTGCAGGCTTCTTCATCCAGGGAGCCTGGTCAATATGGCCATTCTGTCTAGCAATTAACATCGATCAGCACTCGTCAATACCGTCAGCATCCAGACAAAGACCCAGGGTGCATTGCGTGTGCTTGCCCTTTCTCTATCACACTCCAACAAATCCCCAAACAGCACTCTCATTATATGAGGGCATTCTGGCCTGACCCCAAGGTCATCATGGAGGAGAGGCATGGTGTGCTGGACTCTATGTTATGGGTGACTGGAGTGGAACCTAATGCAGAGCGTGGAGCACTCTGAGCTGCTGGCCGGTTGTTGACGCATTATGACAACTCTGTGTGTATGTGTGTGCAGAGGTGTGAGTCGGGTTTAGATATTCCTTGGTTTGGATGCAGTCAAAGACAAGTTGGCAGACAGGCAATATCATCCCCCTGCTGCGTACTCTAAAGTGTTAGACACTGTGAAAACTTTGAACAGTATAAATGCAATCCATCATTCTGGTGACACACTGTGCAGATTTGGAGTTCTTAGATCTGTCAAGTGCAGTGGATTGTGTCCAATTAGCTTTGCCTATAAGGTATGGGCTGTATATGTTTGGATGGGAGGAGGGATCAGGGAGGCAGGCCTGTGTATATGTGGGATCTCTGGAGGGAGAGAGAGGCTTGTGGCTTTGATTAATACCTGCAGACATGGACCTAAACTTCACATCAGATGTTGAGATGTCAGCCTAACATTGGTTTCTGGGATAGATATCCCCACTCTGTTAATCATGGGCCAAGTTTAAACTGTTCCCCAATGTGTAAATGTATGAGACACTTAATAAAGGCCCTTTGATGACAGGGGGGCCCATGCGAAGTCAAGGAATGTGTACAGTGTGCCGGTCTTTGAAATGAGAACCTGTTCGCCACTTGTCTGCGTCTGTGAGATGAGAGAATCGACAGCTGCAACTAAGTAAGAGCAGGAATTAATTAGCGGAGAGCCGTTTGTGCGATAGTGAGCCGTGGCTGAGATGAAGAGAAAAGCAAAATATTGTTTTTATTAGTGGCGATGTTGGTGGTGCACAGCCTGCTCCCTTCTCTCGCTTAGTAAGAATCCAGTGAATATGAACGTTTACTCTCCTCCCTACCAGAATCCATTGCAGCTGTTGTCTCTATACATAGCCCAGCTGAAGCACTGGAATAACTTTACTTTGACACTTTCAAGTTGGAGGGTTTGATGCTGCTTTGGACTCATGTCAGGGTAATTATTCATGCAATCTAGCTTGTCACTGTTCAGCCAAAGCCTGGTTTTGCAGAGTGAATCGTGTCCAGGTAGTCGTGTTCTTTGGGCTACACTTGCCCACTTAGCAGGATACATGGTACGATTTTCATTATGGAAGTTATTCAGTGGCTTTAAGAGTTGATTGTCATTGTTGTGGATGAGGTTTGCCAAAATAAAAAGTCTACTAATACAAAACATCTGTGCCTTTCAGATTAACCAAGTGCATAATACTGACCTTAGATCCAATAACATATGCAAGCCAGCAGCAAGACTATCTCATCTTCACCTCTGTGCCATCTGGTAAGACTGCTTGTTGAAGTTTGAACACTTTGCATTGATGAAGTGGTATGTAAAAAACAGAGACATAAAGAGATCAAATGTGGAGGACACTGTCTTCCTGCACCTGGATCATATATCAGCATCATCATGAACTAATGACAGAACCTCATGCAGGGGCCAAGAACTTCTCACCATCCCAATAAAATTAAACCAAAGACAGAAATCAGTTCAAATAAACAACAACAGGGACAATCTGAATATTGATTTGAAGATGTGAACACCAAGAGGTCCTGTGTGATGGAGATTTACTGCAGGACTGGCACTGTTTGCTGTCTGACAGTGATTGGCAGAGAAGAAGAAGAAGAAGTTAATTGCTTTCGACCAATGAGGTTGTACATAAATATGCAATGCTCAGTGACTGGGTGGATGTTTGTTTAATTATGGTCCTTGTGGTTGTATATGTTTGCTTGAGTGAGAGTGTCATGACCCTCAGTGACAGACTGTGCACAGCTGAGTGTGTGGGGTTTGCGGCTATAGTGTGAATGGTTATGAATACATGCAAAGATTGTGTCAACAAGGGTATGCACAAAGTTGTGTAAGTGTGTGTTTCACGTCTGCAGTGTGCATATGTGTGTGTGTGTGAAAGAGAATCATCCTGTGCTGTCCACGCATAGTGATGTGAATTGCAGCTGTAGCTTGTGTTGGACGCTGATCTGGCATGTTGTTTTTTTCCTTTCCTGTTTCATGTTCAGGCACTCTGCGATGGAATTCATGATCATGGTAACCTTCACTCCTGTCATCTTTTCTGTTCATCTCTTCCACACTCCTCCCTTCCTACCCCTCCTCTCCAGTAAGTGCCCTTGACTCTCTTATATCCTCCCTTCTACTCTCCTTTGTGCTGCTCCTGCTCCCTCTCACTGTGCCCATTCCTCTCATTCTGTTTTTTCCCTCTCCCTGCCCCTTTAGCCTTGCCACCGGGCAGAGGAGGAACTGTAATGTTTATGAAACCCTTTAATGTGCTATGTAATTACCCTGGCAACACCTCCCATCATTACTCACGCCAATAAAGCACCTTCAAATTGACATGTCAGAGTGGGAGAGCGAGAGACAGAGAAAGAGAAGGGGGGGGGGGGGGGCATAGCACACACAGTTTCCATAACCCCCCCATCTATTAATCTCTCCTTCTTTCATTTCTTTCCTCATACTCCATTTGTTCATCTCCGTCTTGTCGTTTCTTTCATTCTTTCCATCCACAGCTCCTTCCTCTCTCTCTCTGCATCCCGTTCTCTCTGGCTCACGGTGACTTCTGCCAGATGCCCAGGTGGTGGTCAATTACAGCACAACTCCTTTTGGAATAACAAAAGCATTCTTAAACTTGCTCCACTGAGCCTATTTTAGGAAGGCTTCTCTGTATGTCGGAAACTGGGTGAATGGGCTCGAAGGAGAGGGTGAGGGAAAGCGTGAGGGAGGGAGGGAAATAACACTTACTGAAAAAGTGTAAATGAGGATGCATAAAACAGGCAGCTGCAGGAGTAGCCTGAATGATGCATTCCTTAAACAAATTGTTGTGAGTAATGCACAAATGTTTGTTTATGCTAAAAACTTCCATATGCAATTAACACATACCCCGAGCCTCTTACAGCAGTCCCTCCCTTTCCAGTGCACCCACCCTTGCTAGTCCTCCGGTCACTATACCTCCCACTTAGACAGCTGAAGCCCTGGCCCTTCTTGTGTTAGCACTTATGCTAAGTCTCCTAGCTTCTCTCTACCTTCACTGTGAATGCTCAAACACCATTTGCTTTCTTAACGTCGGGCTCTTACTCTAATACCTTTTGCCCACCTCTGTTCTTTTGCAGCTGTAGCTTCTCATTCTTCCTGTGTCCTGGAAAAATCCTCATTTGTAAGACAAATATTATAACAAATTAAGCAGCTAAACAATGGGTGGGTGTCTGCCTGACGTCAGCCTGCATTTCATTAGCAATTGCTAGGCTAACGCGTTCCATATGGAGGAGCCTGCAGGGTAGCCCCCTGCTGCCCAGCCCCAGCCTAGCCCAGCCCAGCATGGCCCAGCTCGACTTGGTTGCCATGGTCTGCCCCCACCCTCAGTCTGAGGCAGCCCCCAGTTTGGACCTCATCCGGGCCCCCGCCATTATGTCATCTTTAATTTGGACTTGTCACACATCACCTGACACCTACCCCCGTCATGCTGTAACCTTTTGTCCCGTTGGAGCGAAAAAGCACTCCCGAGGCTTTCTCCCTCTCCTTTTCTCTCCCACTTTGCCTGTTGTTTTATTCTCCCTTTTCTTCTCATTCTTTCTCTCACGCTCTTTCCGCCTTGCTCACACTCCCTCTATTGGCTTCTATCACTTTCTCCCTTCCTCATTTCAACCTCTCACTCCATGTAAACCCACCTGCCTTTCCCCTCTGCCCTTTGTCATTCATACTGAGGTTAAATATGTGTGTTTGTGTGTGTGTGTGTGTGTGTGTGTGTGTTATAAGCAAAGGGAAACAACCAAGAAAGACTGAGACAGGAATCTGATGACACCTCTGCTCACCCATAGCTCTTTTCCCAGACCCCCGACAGATGAGCTGAATGACAGTGATATATGGGAAATGACAATCAGAGGGAAAGTTAAGCATTCTGGAAAGAGCAAAATTATAGCACATGACAGGATTCTGGAGTCAGACTGGAGCGTTGGACAAAGCTTTGGACTTCTGGAAAGCAGCAGGGCTGTGGGGCTGCCTCCTGTGATGGAAATATGTAATGTGATGGATCCCTGGATTTTGATAGAAGAAAAGGAAGGATGATGATGGAAGCATGAAGAAAAAAGATCAGAGGAAACACTGTAGATAACAAAGGATTTATGATAACAAGTATTAGTTTATGTGATCAATATGTACTGAAACAAAAGTGTTTATGCGCACTACAGGTGTTTTGTATATGGGATGTGTACAGGTTCGTGTAAGTGTAATTGTTTGCATGCGTACCCTTTCTTGGTTTGTGTGTCTATAATCATGTGCGTTTTTTATGGTCCATGTGCACTGGTGTGTGTGTGGGTTGCTGTGCACAACCATGTGAGTTGCTGGGTGTCTCTGGTAGCCGTCCCTCATCACTACTCGGTTCCCCCAGGTCTCTCCTGTTGGCTTCACTCTCCTCTCCTGCTGTACGCTTTGTGTTCAGCTCTGTTTTACCTTATTCCAATCTATTGATGAAAGTATCACTAACTGGAACACTTGTAAACGAGCCTTGCCAACATATATTTTATGATACAGTTCATTTTTGGCTTTGAATGGTTTTAAAATCCAAGTTGGATTTTGTAAGTCGTAACTCCTATTTGGTTCTGCAATAAAAAAAATAAATAAAAAAAGAATGAATCAAGTAGTGACAGCTGGGTAGACAACCATTTGGTGAAATTATTCTCTTCAAGCTCAATAGCCTGTATTCAACTTGGATTGAGGAAAATTATTTTTATTATGAGGGAACTGTTTTGGACCTTAATGATCTAGTCAGAACTGCAGTGACCGAAGTGAAAGGAAACTTCAGAGACTATAAATACCCAAACAACTAGATATTGGATAAAATACAGTAAATGGAAAAGAACAGGGCAGCTCATATTATATACAACTAAATGACCGTTAACTAAATTCCTGTGTATTGAGCAAAGCCAAAAACATATTCCCACACATTTTCAAATGCTGTGCAGCAATTAGGACTCCTTTACTCAACATTCCTATAAAGCTGATAATTGACATTTTCCATATACAGACGGGTGACAAGTTAAAGAAACCCGACTGAAGAAACATAATGGATGCAGATGGTTGCACAGAGGGTACAAGGGTTCACAGAATGGTTTGATGAGCATTAAAATGACGTGAATCACATGCTATGACCTTCATAGTTTGCTATGTCAACACAACACCTTAAACAGCACCCTCTATCTTCTATATATTTTGGTAGAATTGAGTTCATCCCTCTAGTAAAGTTCAGAGCCAAGTTTAGAGCTGTTATGGTGGTTTGTCATAGCTCAACATCATATTAAGACATACATAAATACTGTTCTTTGTCATCCACCTATATATAAACATTTACCTACCTTTGCCATTCACTTTCATTCATTGTTTCATTGTTTGTTTGCTTTTAGTTTTGTCAAATCATGTTTTTTTTTTCTTTTTTTTATTGCCATCCTTAATCCAGATATTACTCTGAAATCTAATTATATTAAAACCTTTTTGCCAAATTATAATGTTAACATGTTCCAAAAACTACGTCATGCATTTATAGTACTAAATAAAATATCTAAAATCAAGATGACATTTTTCTTTTCAGATCAAATGGAACCCATAAAATATTTATATCGATTTCGTATAACCAGCATGATAAGATATATGATAAGAAGTATTCTCAATTGAGCGTGAAAGTTAATTCTTGACTTGTAGCATCAATCCATCCATCCATCCATCCATCCATCCATCCATCCCCTTCCGCTTATCCGGGGTTGGGTCACCATGGCAGCAGGTTTAGCAAGGCGTTCCAGACGTCCCTCTCCCCAGCAACACATTCCAGCTCCTCCTGGGGGATCCCGAGGCATTCCCAGGCCAGATGGGCTATATAATCCCTCAAGCAAGTTCTGGGTCTGCCTCTGGGTCTCCTGCCAGTTGGACGTATCTAAACACCTCCAAAGGAAGGCACCAAGGAGGCTTCTGGATCAGATGCCCAAACCACCTCACCTGGCTCCTTCAATGCAAAGGAGCAGCAGCTCTACTCTGAGCTCCCTTTGAATATCCAAGCTCCTTACCCTATCTCTAAGAGGGTCCCCAGCCACCCTACGGAGGAAACTTTTTTTGGCCTGTGTCCATGATCTTATTCTTTCAGTTACTACCCAAAGTTTATGGCCGTAGGTGAAGGTTGGAACAAAGATAGACTCAAAAATTGAGAGCTTTGCATTCCAGCTCAGCTTCCTCTTCCACCCAATGGTACAACATCCATATTACTTCTAAGGATGCATCAATCTGTCTATCTATTGCAAGTTCCGTTTTCCCATCAATCGTGAACAAGACCCAGAGATATTTAAAATGCTTCACTTGAGGCAGTAACTCACTTCCAACCTGGAGGGAGCATTCCACTGTTTTCCGGCAGAACACCATAACCTTAGACTTGGAAGTGCTGATTCTCCTCTCGGCTGCTTCACAGTCAGCTGTACACTCCCCTAGTGTGTGCTGCAGTTCACAGTCTGATGAAGCTAACAGAACCACATCATCTGCAAAACCGCGCAATTCCAAGGTTCCCAAACTAGACACTCAACTCACCCTGTTTCTTGAGATCCTGTCCATGAATATCACTGATCAGAGACATCGTTTTATACGCCGTTTCATGTAACTGGCATGATTAGATAATAATTCAGATAATAATAATTATAATAGAAAAGGTAATTCTTGACCTAAAGTAGTTTAACTTTAGTTTAAAAAACGATATTAACTTAAGGTTCTACTTTTTCTGGACTTTCAATCACAGTCTTTCTCAGTGGATGGAGTTTAGAAGAAAAACATGGAACCTCTCTTATGCAGATGTTATTGTTGCTGTTGGTTTATGTTACACTAAAAGCCCAACTTTTAACTCATTGCTACTCTTAATATTAACAGAAACTAGAAAATAGCTGAACCTTACGGACACAACCATTTTAAACTGTGGCAAATGTTGAAATAGGTTAATCGCTGCTTCACTAATCTGATATTACTGTATACATCCACCTGAAGAATGAAGTTTCAGATGAGAACTGTGCCATCTCTATCTGCAGAACCATGAGATGTGGTTGAAAACATTGGAAAAAAAAGAGCTAGATTTTTTTGTCAAACCATATTCATTTGGACTGCAGCTGAATCATTTGAAATTTGTTGAGGTGGTGACACTGACTTTGTGTCTTTGTAGAAACCACAATGAACAGACAGTGTCTGTGGTGATGAAAACCACAATGTCTACATCAACACTTCAGGTGTCCAGGTACATCACTAATACTTGAAGTTCTTCACCTTTGTTTTCATTGTGCAGTGAAACTAAGATGTAAACCAAGCAGACGTAGTGGAATTGTAGCACTTGAGCTCTGTTTTCAACCAATAACTGTCACATTATGTGAGCTGTACTTTCAACACACAGCTAAAATCACAATGCTTTCACATTCAAAGTAGTGAGGCTGGCTTATAAAATGACAGTGGTGGAGTGGTAAATACCAGAGTGACAACATCAGACATTTGTTTAGTGAGTTTGGAGTGTCTGGTTGCGCGGTATGCTCAGTAGCCGTGTGCTCTCAGTGGCATATGTGTGTGTGTGTTTGAAAGCATGGTTTGTTCATATGAGTGCAGTTTGTGTGTGTACATGCATGTGTGCAAACCGCGTCAGTAGCTTGTGCGTCCAGTAGCATGGTGTGTGTGTGTGTGTGTGTATGTGTGTGTGTGTTTGTTGGCTCTCTGTGGGGTTGTTGGTTGCTCATGCTGGTTGGAAGTTTATGATCAGTATTTTCCGGCTTGCATGACTTAGCGTGTGAAAATCCATTCACACCCAACACAAACACACACACACACATGCACACACACACACAAATGGTGTGGATCTTGATGATATTCCATGGTGTGTCCATTACCGTATGGTAGTCTTGGTAGCAGTGCAGTATGGGGGGAGTGAGGGTGTGTATGTATAACTTTGTGTGCAGCTGCATGTCGGTGTGTGTGGAATGAGTGTAAAAGACATCAGACACCACCGTTAATGGGCTTAATCAATGACAGATGAAATTCCTGTTGTTTTTCTCACCGCAGCACTGTCTGCTCCAATAGAAACAAGGCACAGAATGTGCAGAGAGACTGATGGGGACGACTGAGGTTGGAAATCTCACTTATGCTCTCAGCCACCATACACACACACGCACATACACACACACACCTCAAACACACAGTCATGAGTGCTGTGAGGAAAGGTTCTAGATTGGCACAGACCTGCTTGCATTTTGCTCCGCCACAGAGTTTACGAATTGCATGAAATATGCATATTACAAATAAACTATGCGTAGACTGGTCTTTGACTCTGTTACACATATACGTCCACACATACTCACTCACTCACTCACACACACACACACACACACACACACACACACACACACACACACACACACACACGCAAACGCACTTGCCAAAGTCCTTTCTGTGCTCCAGCTGGGGACCCAGCTGCAGTGATGTCATTGCTTGCTGCCACTTTGCTGATTGTGACTCTTATTGAAAGCAGAGCACTTTGATTCAGCTTCAAGAGCGGTCACCATGCACAGGCGAGCGCACACGTACACACAACACACAACACACAAACACTAAAATAGATTGCACACATTATGCACATACGTACACGTATTGTTCATACCATCAGCATATTTTTTGAGCGTGCACACACACTCACAGGCACACACAGCGCTTTAAGGTTGGATCATAGTGGTCACATCATTTCAACAGCACTTTTCCAAAGTAGACAAACAGCTTGAATACTGAGGAGATGAGATGGAAAGCAGGATGAGAGAGAAGGAAAGCGAAAAGGTTGTGCCCCTGACGACGTGATCCAGAAAGAGAGAGAGAAAGAGAAAGAAAGAAAGAAAGAGAGAGCAGGAGATGGGAACACAGCATTGACAGTTTGCTTTGAGAGCAGAGATAAGAGAGATGAAGTTACACAATGAGGGAATGTCTCCTTTGCCTCTCCAAGCTATCCCCACATACATCCATCTCCCTCACATGTGTAAGTTTATGCACACAAACACCTACCACACAGCACGCTGACAAACACACACTCATAACTGTGTACAGATTTAGGTACAGACACACACACACACCAAATCATTCTCTGCCAGAACTTTTTTTTTTTTAAACTATCAAGATCTGATATAAAACATCATTCTCCTCTTAACCTCCCCAACAAACACACATGCACACACACTGACAAAATCAGTTACAAGACTCTGTGAAAGTCCTGCCAGTGTAAAAAGCTGCAAACATATGAGAACAGTTCTGAACAGTTTCCCCATATTATGGTCCATCTGGAATTGTCCCAGCACCCCCCCTTTTCCTTCTGCGCTGGCCTTTCTCGGTGTCCTCACTGCCAGTGGCACAATCTCAAGTTCTCAACCCTCCATCACCTCCTCCACTGCCGCCCCCCTCTCGAGACCTTTCTACCCATTCATGTCCCCAGACTTTATTCGTTTGCCTCTTTCTAAACCTTTTTGCCCTGTCCCCTTCACTGTCCCCCCTTTCTCTCCCACCTCCCCCTCCTCTCTCCTCTGCCTTGTATACACTCGTCTGTTGGCATGTCCTCTGTCTTTCCAGCCTTTGAAGGCTTTTCAGGCTGCTAATAAAAGACAGGTCCCCACCACAACAAAAGGGCTCAGCGCTGCCTTTGAATAAACAGTTTATTTCTTTTTTTTTCTCCCCATCATACACCCCCCCAACCCCCCCCCATCCCACCCCACCCCTGTGTGTGTTTTTTTCACTCTTGGCTAAGGGGGAAATATGTGCACTTGCTATGCTTTTTTCCATGTGATCACAATGCTCTGGAACAGATTAACAGAGGACGAGGGAGGGAGAGAGAGGGATGAAAAAGAGCGGAAGAAGTAACAGAACAGAGAGCAGGTAACTGTGGCAACCTTGGCCTTTAGAGTAGCCAGGCAGTGTGTGTGTGAGTGTGTGTGTGTGTGTGTGTGTGTGTGTGTGTGCATCTGTCAGTCAGTCAGTCAATCTGCTTGCTTCTATCTCTGTGCTGCCTTGGACCACATTGCACAGGGGTTGTGGGGCACATGCTTTCCTCCCATCTCAGCATCTTATCTTTTGAGCAGTGCAGCACACACTCCTACAAGCACCTGTAGTCTGCACTGAAGGTAAACTCCCTACACCACATTAGGCCTGTGTACACTGGCAACACCTGGCTTTTCCCAAGGGGATTCAAATAAACATCTAGTTGAAGAGAGACCTGTTTTGTTGGATAAACTGGAACAACCTGGCTTTGAATCTGAGCGTAATCCACCACATCCAGGGGAATCACGTCAAAGTTAAGTTGACAATTTGTCCTGTTTACATGTGTAGAAATATTTCTCTGGCTAGAAATGACTTGTAAGGCATATTTGAAAAGGCATATGCACGCACCCCCCCCCCCCCAGAATGTAAATAAGTTCTCAGTTTGTTGGAACTGGACCGAGTGCGGCCCTACAAGCTGGAAAGACACTCTGCTACTGAACGGAGCCCCAATGACTGAGCCAGGAGCAGACTGGGCAGGGCAGAGTGCTCCCTCCAGCAGACCTGGACAAACATAAATACAACTCAAAATATTTCAAATGTATGAGGTGAACCTTAATTCGTCTCATCAGACATGTACACAACCTCAACGTGGACAAAAATGACTTGGAAGATGCGTTTATTAAGCACTTGTAATGTGTGTTTTCAAGTGTTCAGAGTGAATTCAGCTACTTTCTTGCCCAGATTTGTTTCCCTGCTCATTTCAGCCCAACCCACACAAGCCACAGCCAGACTGTAACACAACCAAACGCTGCACCGGACCAAACCACAGCTTGCTACTCCACATCCACCAGCAAACTCTCTCCCTCTCTCCCAACCTGTGGCTCCTTCTGGCTCATTCTTTTCTTGTTCGTCCACCGCTCCTCCCTCTGTCCTCTTCTGTTGTTCGCCTACCTTTTGCCTTCCTACTCCCTCCTCTGTTTCGCTCTTTGACTTTCTTTCGTTCTTTCTTTTTTTTTTTTGGAACTGGCAGGCTGTGTTGCCGCAGCCCCAGAGCTCAAAGTAAATAAATGGTCATTTTTCGGCCTCTTTCTCTTGGAAGAAGAATAACAGCGAGAGGAGCATGTGTGTAAAGGTTTGTGTTAACTGTGTAAGTACGTGTGTGTATTCATGCGCCAATGTGTACATATCTGTGTATATATGTGTGTGTAGTGTGCATGTGTGTATGAGGCAGCAAACCACAGGCTTATTGGAGCTATTAGAGAGCTGGCTGAGCAGCACAGCATAGCAGCCCCAGATGGGCAACTCGAAGTAGACACATTGCATGTAGACGCACACTACACACAAAAAACACACACTTCATACATACATAAAACACACACTTTGTACACAGACACATGGTGCACATTAATATTGACAGAGGGAATATTAATACATACAATACACACGTGCATAAACAGACTTTGAAATGTATGCAAACAAATTGATTACACATACACTTGTGCACAGCTGGCATGCGCAGCTGCCACACACTCTGGAGCCCCATGATGCTCCCAATGAATGATGGACGGAGTGAGAGTGAGGACGGGTGACACCAGAGAGCATCCCTTCATCTCTGTCACTCAGCTAATCCCTCTCTCCTCTCATCCATTACGTCACTCTGCCTCTCGCCAGACACCCCCTCCAAACCCTCATCCCACTCTGTGCGTCAGTCGCCTACTCTTTCCCTTCTCCTTTTGCCTACTTTCCTCTATGAGATCCATCTCTTTCACTGTCCTTCCCCCTCTCTAACTCTCCTTTGTTTGGTTCTAATTTAAAAAAAAATTTGAAATTTAGTTTATGTTTTCAATTTTTGCTATGACATACTGTAGACCATCTGTGCTGTGTCACGTACAGTATTCACATTCCTTCAGTAAAACTATACTTTTAAGATACTCAGTTACAAGTAGTGCAATGTTTTACTCAAGAAAAGGCACAGTAGTATTGTTAGCAAAGTTTATACTTATAGTATATTATATATCATATTATTGGATTATTATTTCTAATTCATTAACATGTAACCAACATTTTAATGATTTCACTGGATGAGGTGCAGCTACTTTGCTTCTTTTTTTTTTAACCTTAGGGCTCTAAAGCTATAATAATGCGTTATATTTTTAAGTGAAAATAACTGTCAAATAAATATAGAGAAGCAAAATGTACAGTGCAGTAGAAATGTAAGTAACATTAAATGGAATTAAGCAAGCAAAGTATATCAGCATTGTTCTTGTACTTGTTCATTGTGTAAGATTTTTCATTAATGTATAATCACTGTAAAAAATAAGAATATTTGTGTTGTCGTTACCCGAAAATGAGCCTACAGAGGGAGCACATCCTCTTCCACACAGTCTGCCAAGTTGCACCACCTTGTTTTTACAGTAGTCCAGAACAGACAAACCAAACACTGACTTGAGGGCTTTAAACATTAAACATTTTTCATTTTGCAGCTACCATAGTTTCATGTACACATTTGGAAGGGAAGGTTGAGGCAAGGGGTATTTAGTTGGTTGCAATGTGCAAGCTCACTGCTAGATGCCACTAAATCCTACACACTGGGTCCTTAATTAAAGTACCTGAGGACAGATTACTTAGTTACTCTCCAACAATTGTCACATGCACATATTTTTCCTCCTTTCTAAATTGACTTTAAGATTTTTCTGCCTTCTTCTCATTTCCATTATTTGTATCTTATACAGCTGAATCCAAAACCACACTTCTCAGATTATATAATTTACTCCCTCCATATTCATGCTTTACACCTTTGCTTAGTATTGGAGTCAACCAGTTCAAAAAGCTCTCATTATTTAGTCTCAATGTTTTGAATCCCACAAAACATCATGGCTCACAGTTATCTGCTTCCCAGAATTCAAAGCAGCTTGTCTAGATTTTTTCTTATTTTCCCTGCAATGTTCCCTTTGCATCTCCCTCTTGGCCAGCAGGAATTTACTACAAGCTCCAGCGTTACCCCTAGCGTTCCTCCATTTGTCATCCATCAGGCTCGGCAGAGTTATTGGAACGTTGCAGTTGTGCTTCCCGTGGCGTGGATGCGGCCGGCGGGCACGTTCTTGGGGTTGCAGTAAAACAAGCGTCTAATGACACCCCCTGTAACCACAGCAAAGGGGGGGCACGCGTCACCAGCGCTAACCCAGGAAATGCTTTGGTTGGCCACAGGGTAATTGGGACTGTCCCATGTAATTTGGGCGGAGAGGCAGGCAAGTTTGGCCGGCACTCCTGCACTTGTCTCTCCCTGGCTGTTGGTCAACCACACAGCACCACAGAAACGACAAAGGGATGGAGGGAGGAAGGAGGAGAGATGGAGGAGATAGGGCACTGAAAGGAGATAAGGCTGGAGTCAAGGAAATTGGGGGAACAAGTGAAGACAGAATGCTGAGAAGTTGCATTGAAGGAAATCGGTGAATATAAAGCAGTGGGAAACTGTAGATACTGACACAGTGGATTAGCAGTGTGTATGTGTGTGTGTGTGTAAAGGAGTGTCACAGCAAGAGTAGAGAAAGTGAAGCGTGGCGTGTGTATGGTGGGCATTATTTTTCCCCACACAGGTTCTCCTACGCTGAGGCAGATGGAAAATAGGAAAGGGGAGCAGGGGGAAATTCAGCTTAGTCAGGTCTTCTGCTCCAGAAGTGTACTCATCGCAGTGTGTGTATGTGTGTGTGTATACGTGTGTGTTTTCTCTGACTGTCAGGTCCTCTTCACAAGCAACGCTCACTTTAAGTGGGACAGACAGCTCGAAGACTAAAGAGTTCTGTGTGTGCTGGCCTGAAACCACAGGTGTGTGTTTGTGTGCACATTCCTACTGTATGTGTGTGTGTTTCTGTGTGTATGTATTTCTGTTTTGGCGTGAGTAGGTTCAATGTGGTGGTCATGCATCTGTGTGGGTGTACGGGGATTTTTTCAGTATGCATGTGACTGGTTATCAGGTGTTTCAGTGTGTGTGTATCTGTCTGCATGAGTTAAACCTCCCTAAACACATAACTGTGCACTAGAGTGTGTGTAATGTCTCTCTTTGTGTTTGTAGTGGCTGCAGTGTCATACCTGTCTGTCTCTGCAGATTTATTCGTATTAGTGGAATTAGACGGCTTGTTCCGTATGTTGTCTGCGTGTGTGTGTTCTGTCTGCCTATCTGTCTGTGTTTTCTTGGCCTTCTCGTGTGTGTTTGTGTGCACGAGCTGAAATATGTCTGCTTTCTACTTTGGTCTATATGTGTGTGAGCGTGCATATAGAACTGTGCAAGAATGTGAGCATGTGTGTGTGTGTTGCAGGCTATGGGGTCACCGGCAGGTTCTCATCTCCTCAGACCAGACCAGACGATGAGGAGGGGAGCGGCTCGGTGCAGAGTGCAGCGGTGTGCTGTGTAGCAGTCTCCAATCTGGGACATGGCCTTGGGCTGTGACTAAATGAAAAATGAAACAGCGCAGCAGCGGGGCCTTAAATGTTTGTAAATCGGAGACTGACTAAACCGTGCTAAACACAAAAACACACACAGAGCAGACTCCAAACAGATCTCCCGCAGAACAGCACCCCCTGACCTGCTTTCCTGGTCTGGTTCTGGCCTGAGTCCAAACCTAGTCAGGTACACACCGAAGGCGATTTGTCCACCAGTGGCCTGACTTGGGTTTATTTTTCTTTTAAAGGCTGCTTTGTTTTCATGATTAATCAGAGTGAAGGGTTCTCAAGCAGGATTCATGACCGCAATTGAATGCATTTTTAACTTCAATAAACAAAATATTTAGCAAGTGTTGTTGTTCTTTGCCCCAGATTCTTGCGTAACAGTAATATGTTTAACAAAGCCAGATGCTGTATCAGCCTGGAGACATAGGTCTGCGTTACAGAGGGAGAAAGACAGTGAGACAGACTTTAAGAATGTCCCTACCTTTGGTCCAGCCGCATCTCACATGTCCTCATCCAGCCAAGGCCAAAGGCCGGCCAAGCCCAGTGGACATGCTGACCTTTCTCTGGACAATCCTGACCTATTAAGTTGGTATCATGTTTTTTTTTTTTGTGACATTTGGGCTTGGCTCTCCACACGTGGCTCATTGGGGGGATTTGAGGTAATACAGGAATAAGCTTAAGTGAAAACACAGGGGAGGCAGGGTGGAGGAGGTGTAAAATGTGATGGAACAGGAGATGAGAGACAGAATAGGAGAGATATACAGAGTGAGAGACAAAATGGGGTGAGATGAGGGGGAGAGGGTCCTGCCATAAACAGAGGGAGTACGAGGTACACTTTGCGCTAGGGACCAATAGAATTTTAAGCCTTTTTCTGCAGCAGTTGAGCTTACGAGTTGTTTCGATTCAGGAAGGACTAGCCAAGTCAAAACAGTTCCAGTATCCCTGCACCAGTACAGCAGACAACGCCAAACCTCTGCACAGCTGGGAAAGTCCAATCTGACTCATTTGTGGATTCCATTCAAAGTCTATGCATCTACAGATGGAGAAATACTGCTGCAGTGTAAATAAGACTGAAATAGTGAAATACAACACCACGCAGCTCATCCTATCCTCTCATCTATTTCAACTGTTAGTCCAATGAACAGTAGCTACCAACCAAACGTCAATCATGTGTGACCCCAGTCACATGACTGACATTTGAATTGGATTTCCATTTTAAAAGAGTCTTTAATGTACTGAGAGAGACCACAAAGTCTAACAAGAAATTGCTTCAGGAACAGCAGCGAATTAAGTAGAGAGATGGTGGCAATTAACTTTATTATACTATTATTTATGTGAATGAAAATGCATTATGACCTACCATCTTTTAGCCTTACTTTCATTCATTCAATTGTTCTGGAGAAAGAAAAACAGACGCATGAGTAACGGCAGGGGAAAAAAAGAAAGAAAGCAGCAGTAATGGCTGGGACACATTATGTGATATCTACTACAGATGACACTCGTTCACCCATGTCTGTGATCCATCCATCCATCCATCCATCCATCCATCCATCCATCCATCCATCGCATCCATCCATCCATCTATCAGTCTATGCAGTCAATGCTCTGCCTTCTTCACTCCTCTCTTTGCACTCTCATCGCTCCCTCCTGCTCCCTCATTCTCTGTCCTCTTCCTCTTTCATCTCAGGCCAGACATGCCCAACTGTAGCCAATTAGCATTTTTCTCCCTCTCCTTTTCTTTTTCACTCCCCCCCCTTCTCTTCCACTCTGTTTTTTGCCCTCTCTTCTCTCCTCTCTCTGTTTGTTGTGTAAATTAGATTTGGGGGCTCTAGACAGATTTTGTACTGTTTAAGCTCTCTCTTTTTTTCTTCTCTCTTTCTCTTAACATGAATAAACCTGCTGGCAATTAAACATTTATGGAACTGGCATGCCCCCATTTATCCCATCTCACTCCGTCTCTCTCTCTCTTTCTATCCCACCAGCTCTCCCTATCCATTCACCTCTAACCTGCTTTTATCTTGCTCTGTCACTCTTTCTTGTCGCGTTTTCGCTGTGAAACTATTGTCTCCTGCCTCCTCACCTTCCAACACCTGTTATACAGTCCAGTCCCTGCACTCGTCCATCCTCATCCTTTAGTTGCCCCCCCCACACTTCTCTCTTTCTCTGTCTGTCTGTCTGTCTGTCTGTCTCTCTCTCTCTGGGTGGAATAGGGGAATGATTAGTGAGAACACATTCAGATTTTCCTTCCATGTGTCGTGCCAGTGAAACGCCCGTGTGCCCGCAGCATTTGGGACAGCTGTGCCAGGGAAGAAGTGGTGTTCGAGTGTGAGTGTGTGTATATCTGTATGTGTATTTGTATGTGTGTGTTTGTTTGTGGGCATGCATGAGTGTGTGTGTGTGTTAAGGATAAGAGAGACTGGGGTTAAAAGGCAACAGATATAACAAGGAGGAACTGTGTAGCTGGTTGTACAATGTGTGTGGTAGCTGACTGTGTGTGCATGTATGTTCTGTGTTTGTGGATGTGCACATGGTTGCTGCTGCTTACAAATCACAGATGTTTGTGTACCAATAGTGGTTTATCAAGGTGTGTGCAGATGCATGTGAGTGTGTGTAGGCTATGTGTTTTCAGTCGTGGGAAATCTAATTCTGCTCTTGCAGCCCAGATGTGCTGCATGGTGCTATGAAACCTGACCCCCCCCCCTTCACCAACTATAGCAGCCCCCTCTCCTCCCTTGTCCTCCAAACCCGCCCAGAACTCTGCGTTAAGACACATGTGGAAACAATTCAGTCAATGCCCTGAGCAGGGTAGCCCTCACACACACAAACAGACGTATACACACACTTTACTCATACACACACACAAGATACACACTCATTTCACACTCTCATATATGCGCAGGCATACACACGCCCAACATACGCTCACATGTTACTCTCATCTGTCCCCTGTTGAGGTGCTCATTGCATGGCATTTGACAGTGTGTTAACTCTACTGTGATCCTAAACTGCTATCAGGTTGTCTACACTCAATCAGTAAGTCATGTGTATCCACAGGATAGCTCAGGGTTTATGGAGGAGGTGAACAGGGGGCTACGCTTTCAGAACAATATGTGCAGAGGGGAGTGTGTAGGTTTTTGCCGATGTTGTAATATTGTAATGCTAGCAAGTAATGTCATATTAACCTGCGATGGCAGTGTGTTCTCTGCTGTATGATCAGGAGATGTGATATGAAACAGAGAAAAAGTTTAAGCTAATAATGTACACATATCTGGCTATCATTACTGAATATATAACACAAAATGTGAAGAATTTACTTTTAGAAACCTCTGCAGGCTGAGGGTGGTTTTAAATCTTTATAAATGGTTTGTAGCTAATTTTACTTTATTTTCAAGAGCTGTTACCCTTCTCACTCTGTAACCAGCAGCACAATGTAACGATCTTTTAGCCTGATTTGTACTAATGTAATTGTATGTTAAGTCTGGATATTTCTTTGCCTTTAACGTTCAATCATAGTCAGCAGTTGTCATTGTGAAAGTCTGGAAATGTTCCTTACCTTTTAAACTGCCCCGACTTGCCATGTTTCTTGTATTGATGCTGATCTTCAAATTACTTTTGTTGAGCACACTGACAAGTGGCTCTCCCTCTTTCTCTCTCTGTATTTATCATATTACTCAAAAGTCCTTGTGATGTCACAATGCATTCTGCATTCTGTTCCAGGCAGTCATTCCGGTTCTCTGAGAATTGAAGAACAAATGTTGCTTACTTATTATTATGACTGTTCATGCTACTTTGTACTTTGACTTCTACTTTAATGAAGTTTGTTCATTTTCTACATCCTTGACTTGATAATATTCTTCAAAAACTGAGCTGATGTCACAGGTTTTCATCCATTTTCAAAAGCCAAACTGTCTGCATACTTTGTGAATAGGAAAAATCATCATTGATTATTTATTTGGAGTGGAACAGCTGATAAGGTAAGTAAAAGTTGTTTTTTTTACAGTACTGGTTCAAAGTAACATGAGTTAGGTGTTGATGAGGGCTTCTCTGACGAGATTACTTGATTTGATTGATTTATATAGTACAACCACTACTTGGTGGATAGTCAGGTGAAACTGAAATAGACAAAGCAAATGACAACCACCACAGCTGAATATGATGTCTGAGATAATCCCACAAACCAATCATCTCCAAATATACATCTCTTTAAGACTAAATATTCCTTGAACTGAACAATAAATATCATAATAATCCTTTTTCATGAAGGACGTGACGAGGACAAGCACAGGTGTAAAGAATAATATTAATGATGGCTGAATTACGTATTGCTGCTTCAGTTTCATGGTTATTGCATTAGCTGGTCATGACTCACTGGCACACTTCCATCATTAATGTTATTTCATTATATAACATATGTGCTTTTCCTCCTATGACAGGCCAAAATGTCTGCTGTGAAAAAGTCCTACGTTGACCAAGAAAAATCACAGAGATCAAGACAACTTATTTCTTCATATATACCATCTAAATGGAACTGCATTGCTGTGAAAGAGCTTGAGTTAAATTTTGTCCTACTGATATTAGCAAGCCCTGCAATAAATAAACATGAATCCATTAACAATGTTTGTATTTGCAACTAAATAGTTTGTTGACTCCAGGAAGGTTTTCTTGGAGCCAGCATCTAGTGGTGTTTACAGGGACTGCACCTCAAGGCACTTTTGCAAGAGCTCTATGATCCAGCTGTGTTGGTTGCTGCTTGACTCTGATGCAGTGTGTATGGAGGGGTTGTTCTCTAAAATGAAAACAAATAATATGCCAGTCTGAACACAAAAATCAAACCACTGACTTTATACAAATACTGAAAAAATGTATCCGTGCAAGTAACAGGCATTACTGTGCTTTGCTCCTTTCACCTGCAGCGTATGGTTATGCACAGTTTAAAATGTGATTATCAAAGTGTGAGAAAGTGTGTGTGTCAGGTCAGGAAAGAGCAGAGGCTGGGTTGTTTTTGATATAGCCAAAGTGCAGAAACAAGCCCATTTCTGTAATTTAATATTTCACTGCCTTCACATCTGGAGCTGCATGTAAAAATGGAAAATAGAGGGGTGGGATATAAGACTGACATGGAGAGAGGGAGGAAGAAAGAGGAGAGAAAAAATACACCCTCCTCTCCTCTCCACAGCACACATATTCACAGCCTTCACTCACTTACTACTCACACTATGACCACATGCTTGTCTGCGCACACACTTTTTACGGTAACACAGGATGCATACTTACTGCATGCACATATACTTCTTGTCTTTCGTTTTCTTTCTTCCTCTCAATCAGTCTCCCCCCCCCCCTTTTTTTTTTTTTAGACAAACACACATACACACACACCACTCTGGGGTGACTGGTGTTGTAAGTTGGCGTGAGTGTGTAGGTGATCTGGGTGTGATTACTGCTTGGCTCCCCGACAGCTCTGATGATGACATTCAGCGCTTTGAGCTCCTCTGGCCTGGGCCCGCTCCAAACACAACCAGGCAGTACACTCTCTCTACCTCGCAACCATGCATACATGTGGCCTAGATACTACTGCAACACACACTTGGTGCATTGTACCTAATGTTCAGCTGCACAGTCAGGGTCTGGTACGGGAGTGTAACATTCAGAGTCGAGAAAAAAACATGTTATGTGTGTATTCTGTGCTCAAAATGTGATACATCTCTTTGTGTTTAAAGGTGACATATGATTTCCGAGGTCATGTCACCATCTCTGTCTTACACACACTCTATATGCTCATCTTTGTTATGTTGTTTACAAGAAGTGCAACCTGCTCGAGTCTGCTGCTGCTCCTCAAATCTCTTCTATCTGTCTGTGTTGTCACCGCCTCTGTCTGTATTCTATTTGCTCCAAGTGTCTGTTTGCCTCATTTAAATGCCAAGCTTAGGGAGCAGCTGTGTGTTGGATCGTTGCTATCAAGACAGAGTCAACATATGTACACACACACACACACACACACACACACACACACACACACACACACACACACACACACACACCATTCTCTCAGTTGTGGGGCTTCATGCCCAGATTGTGTTAATCCTCTCTGTCCTCCACATATTTCTCTACACCCATCAACGTCAACGCTGCTTTGATGAAGACACACACGCACACACACACACACACTTACTACTCTCCATCATTATCATTGTTTCAGCTGGAGAAGAGTCAGCGCTTTTGTTTGTAATTACAGGGGTTTGAAGTGAAAGGGAAGAATTTTCAAGAAGAGAGAAGAGGATGGATGGAAAAGGGAAAAAAAGAAAGAGTAGGTCAGAAAAAAACACACCAGCATGTCTGTGACATATTAGTCACATTTTACCGTAATTGTTGTTCGACCCCATCCCACACTTGTAAAAAGAAGAAAAAAGAAATACTTTGGGAATGTGCTTTGCAGTGGATGGTTTCCAAGGTTTTGTCTGGTGTGTTCTGTACAAAGGGCAAAAGGAGCTTTGTGGCTGGCTGGTATGGCTTTAAAAACATTACAGCTATGGGTAAAGGCCTGTTCCGCTTCCTAAGCCTAGGGCTTCAGTTAGGATTGACCCCATCAAAGCAGAATAGACTGTGCCATTTGTAGAGGTACTAAAGAGTCTTCAGCTGTAGTCTTTCAGTTTTCTTAAAATCAAAACGAATCCCTCAGTGCAAAACCCAAGATAAAAGAAACATGAAACCTACTTGGTTCCCTTCCATCTGGACATGTAATGATAAGACAACCTGAGGATCTGTAAGACAGAAAAAGCAATTGATTGATGGACTGATTGATTTACTTTTTAACAAACCTATCGATTCAGCATGAAAAAGAGTAAGCCAGTCTGCCAGAAGCATAAGCTTGTTTGACTGAGGCATAGAAATGTTCAAAAACAACCCTGCTGAATGATGACAGGCACGTGGCACAGAGCAACATCCACACAGCTTGCAGCGATCCCTTAGGGTTCATAAAACACAAGCCTCGTTAAAGCCTGCACCCCCACTGTGACGAGCAAGTGAAGGTCACAGTTCAGGAATAAGAGTCGTCGTGAGTAAAATCAGAGGTTCGCAGGGACTTGCAGTAGTAAACAATACCTGTCCGTCCTACCATTAAACTTTCCACTTTTTATCCTGTTAGTTTTTGCATCTGTTGAGCTTGTCTGTCTTTCCCCTCTTTGATCCCTTGTTTCTTGGATCATTCACACACACTCTTGTGTCACCTTCCTCACACATATTTCATGCAACATCTTGCAAGAGTGCTGCTTCTACTTATTTATTTGTGCACAAACACATTTCTATAATAAGGACAAACTGGTTATGCAAAAACACTGCAACTCACGGCTGAAACATATGCACAAAACACACACAACTGCTTTCAAACTCATAGCGCTTGGGGAGGTGTGTGACCCATGTACGTCCTCTCCTGACTCCCAGTGTTGCCCAACAGGGAGTGTTTGTGTGGTATCCAAGGGCAACGGCTAGAGAGGGTGGGGGAGGCTGATGTAGAGAGGCAGGGCTGCAGCCACACTTTTTTACTCTGGTTTGTTTGCATGTCTGATTGCTGTGTGTGCGTTTGTGTGTGTGTGTGTGTGTGTGTGTGTATGTGTATGTATGTGTGCCTGCAGAGGATGCAGGTGGGCTTAATGCACGATGTCATTGTGTGGCTATGTTTGTGTATGGCCGTGTGTGTGTGTATTTGTACATGCATGTGTGTGCCTAAGCAGTGTGTGGAAAGTGTTGTTGTCTACAGGCTAACTGTTACTGACAAGCACACACTGACTACTGGAGTCAAAAAGTTAAACGCACTCTATGCTCTTTTCTCTCCCCGGAGGCTCCCTCTTTCTGCCTCTCTAACTTTCTCTCCTCCCATTTTTATTTTCTATATTTTTCTCTCTGTCATACTCTCCTGCTTTTTCTCTCTCCCTGACGATTTCTTTCTTTTCCTCCCTCCTCCCTCCCTCCATCTCTGATGATTTTAGCAGAGGTGTGACTCATTGGGCATCGAGCCACAATGTCAGGTAGTGAGGGGAGGGCGGGAATGAGGTGGAGAGAGAGAGAAAAAGAGAGAATGAGAGGGGGAAGGAGAGTTGTTTTAAAAATGGTGAGGTATAGTACAAGGAGGGGGGGTAAGAGATATGCAAAACAGAGAGGAATGTGCATGAGGGAAAGAGTGAGAGTGAAAGAGGGAGACTGGGGAGAGGGAGGGGTATACAGTCAGCACAAGGAAAACATAAAAAAGGAGGGAAATGAATAATTTCTGCAAACGGTTTCCGTCACGATTGAGTTTTTTCCTCCTTGCATGTTTTCTCGATTGCTGCGCATGTTTTGGCCATGCAGCCACTCTGCAAGCTGACCAATGTGTTTATGTGCAAACCTGTTCATGGGCAGGTCTCCATTCATGACTTTTTATGCTTTAAAGTAGCTAATTACCGAGGGGGTCATTAATATAAGCCCGCCTTCCAATAAAAAGACCTGGAGGAAATGGAGAAGTGGCGAAAGGAGGGATGGTTGGGAAAAGAGTGTAGGAGATGAAGAGAACTGCAAAGAGGGGAAGTGGAGGTAGGGATAGGTGGAGAGGAGGGACAAAAGAGGAGAAGTGGTGTGATTATGAGGATTTGGTGCGGAGAAGGTTACACAGGCACATTCATGTTCATGTGACTTGTCAATCAACTGTCTTTGTAGCCCCTAAGGCAGGGGTTCTCCACTCTCATCTCAGCCTTGGCACTCGCCCACACATACGCACACACATACGCACACACATACGCGCACACACACACACACACACACACACACACACACACACACACAGTCTTGGCTGATAACACAGACATTCGGGTATTTTTTTCCTTGGGATAAAACATGGTACTGAATGATTTTGTTTAATGTGCCTTCAGGTTCAGGTCACCCTGAGGACACACATGTACATATGCATGCACGCATGCACGTATACACACACACACACACACACACACACACACACACACACACACACACACACACACACACACACACACACACACACACACACACACACACACACAGAGAGAGAAACAAACACACTCGAGCTTTGACTTCTGTCCTCAGTAGACATTGTATTTGTGCCAGAGCCATGTCTCTGTCTCCTCTCTGTCTCCCTCTTCTCTTCCTTCCTCATGTTTTTCTTCCCTCCCTCATATCTCAGATCATCTTGTTGACAAATCACAAGAAATTATAAACATTACATGATTAAATGTGACTGTGTTGGCAATGATGATGATGATGATGATGATGATGATGATGATGATGATGATAATGATGCTGATTGTTTTTTTATATCATCTATCTCGACCAAACATTCTCATGATGTTATTGGTAATGTTTCAGGTGTAGCCAAAACTCAAGTTCCTGGAGCTTCTATCAACACTGCCCCCTTCAGATCACTTTCTCTCACTGACCACAGCACTGCCACTGTTCTTCTGTCTCTGCTTTACTTTGGACAGAACACAAGGAAGTGTGCATACACAAACAGACTGTCAGGATTGCATAAACTATGATGCATTTCAACTTATCGTCACTTTGCACAAACAACCTGATGTGCACTCACTCCATCAAAACTACTATTTTACTCTGCAAGGATTTTGGCGTGGTGCTGTTATTACATCTTGGCGTGCGTATGCACATAATGATTAATTGGAGACGGGCCTGATCCATCCAGTGTATTTCAGCAGTGGTGACAGAGGCATGGGGAAGATCAAAGTCATCCTGATAGATTGCTATCGCCACTCCCACCTGTTCCCTCTGGAATTTCCTCTCTTCCCAGCATGTGTGCATGCGCGTGCACGTCTGTTATGTCTATCAGACTGTTTGTGTTTCTGCATGTGTGCCTGAGTTTGCATCTGTTACCAGGTGGACTTGGACCTGTGTGTGAATCTGTGTGTGTGTAGTCTGTTTCAACACGTCTGCAACTTGCGGGAATCTTATAATCTGGAGCTGGAATATGTGCTCATGTCTGTGTCTGTCTAGCCCTGCTCCACCTCTCCTTCTTTCTTCCTTTCTTTCTCTCACTCTCTCTTTTCTCTCACTCTTTGACAGCTCTAATAAGTTCAGTAGATCAGGTTACACCCCTTGATACATGCCAACTTCTCCCTGTTTTTCTGTTCTTTCTCTAATTCGGTCCTCTTGCTTCTTTCTTTTGCCCATTTCATATAAATGCTATGTTTCACCGACAGACAGTTTCTCACGAACATGAGGATACACACACACACACACACAAGCTGGGAATGAGACACGGGACATGCACGCACTGTCTCTGCAGGCCTCTCAGGTTGCTGACATTTTCCATTTTTGCGCATATAAAGTAATAATAATAATATTAGTGGGTGTGACAGAGCAAGGGTCCATTCACTGCAACTGCCAGCCTCCTATAAATATCCCCCTTCTTCGGGGGAATCCGAGAAGCAGCAGAGACCTTCAGTTTACACAGCTGAGGAGCATGTGGACGAAACCCTCTATTCTCTCTCTTTCCCTCTTTTTCCTCTCTCTCCTATCCCCTATCCCTGCTATTCATTTCACCACTTGGTCTGCTACTGTGTGTCTCTGACATTTTTCTGTTTTCTTTTTTTATCTTCTCTTATCTCCTCTCACCTGCCTGTCCCTTCCTCCCCCATGATTTCTTGCGTCTATCTCTCTGTCTTGTGTGACCTCCCACCTTTCCTCTCACCCGCACATCACTCTCTCTCTCTCTTTCTTTTTGTTTATCCCCTCTGATAGATATTGTGGTGACACACTGGACAGAGTTCAGCAGGCTATTATGGAAACTGCAGAGTGATGAGAAGAAGCTAATTGCAGGTGGAAGTCACCTCATCCTCCCTTTCATCCTCCCATTCATTGTGTTTTGTTGTCTCTTCAGTTCCCTCACACACACACACACACACACACACACACACACACACACACACACACACACACACACATTTATAGTATAGTAGTTGATGTATACACTTCATCACATATATGGGCGTTACTTCATTCATCATATGGGAGACAGACAGATAAACTGTGCTTTGGTCTGTCTTTTATTGGTCTTTAGCTCCTCCTAGTGGATTTTCTGTGCAACCATGACAAAACGTCTGTTACTTTCCTATAAAGATGACGCCATTCTAAATTCAATCCGGGTATGCCATGAACTCGCCCGATTTTACCTTTGGGACTGCAGAATATGCGGAAAGATATAAATGACAAATAGATTTGGTGTTAGACAGTGGACGACTTTTTTGAGGATATCTAATAATTAAAATCAAAGGAAATAAATAATACTAAATAAAAAATAAAGACATTTTCTAAGATGGGCCAGCACTGAATGTCACTGTACATTCACATCCATTTTTATGTTTCATCAGTCAGGTTCAGTTTGGTGTGTTCTGTCTGTCATCAGGTATGAGTTACCCCATGTAATCTGCGCCATAAAATCATTGAATTTTTCTATTTTTATTTATTTATTTATTTTTTGCTCTGCGTTTATTCCACACGTGGTTCTTATAGTTGCTTTGTTTTGAATTGAACAAACAGGCAGGTCATCGACATGTAAAGCATCTTGCTCACATACTTAAAGAGGTTGTGCTCGTTCATCTTTAGCATTGTTTAAGCAAGCCGCGGACTGTCTGGCGTTTTTATTTTATTTTTTTTTCCATCCCTGCTCCTTCCGTACCTCTGTAAAGTTCTTCATGTCAGAGTTATAAGCTAAGCTGTTATGACAACTGGAAGTAAAAAGGGAGTTTAAACCCATATAATGAACAATCCCACGGTTTTTGTTAGAATGTGTTCTTCCAGCATTCCACTTTTCTGATCTCTTACTGTTCTCTGTATCCTGCTGGGAAATAAACTTTGACTCAAGTTCTTGTTATGGACGTTTTTTCTTCAATGGTGAGAGGAGCTCAGACCGACTTGTCTCCAGTGAAAGTCGCAGTAAGATGGCTTAACATTTTACAATGCGTGTAAGCTGCTCTCCTCCACTGGAATAAAACTCCTTTTAAGTAAGTTATTAAAGTGAGTATTTTATGCTGTAATAGAAAGTAACTATAAACAATCGAAATTTAATAAAATGAACTAATTTCAAGCACATAAACCGGTCATCTGTATGGATAATTCATATTTGACAGTAAAGTATGACGTTTATTGTAATTGGTTAACCACAACTACTGGTGTAATTACTAATGGAAGTGCAAAAAACCACAGAAGCACTACTAGAAGCCAACTTTTAAGCCCACTAAATAGTATTACATACGCTCAACCCACACTAATTATAACTAATCTTAATGGTCGGCAAAGTTACAAACATTAAAACTATTTTTATTTGTCAAGGCCAGTGTTCATTAATAGTTAGGACAAGTTCATTAGTAGTCGCCACCAGATAAACAAAATAAAACACAAATATATTTAACTAACAGCAAGCACCATACACACCTTTGTACAATACATACGCACCAATAAACAATGCAACACTAAAACATTATTATTACCATATATCTACTAATAAAACATACGTATACCAGTAGAAATAATCAAGTTAATGCTTTTGAAGACCAGCTGCCCGTGAATCTCAACTGATATGAACTGCTTTCACAGAGGTTATTGAATCAGACAATATAAATATATCTGCTTATAGAATATTTACAGTTCTGACTCTTTGAACACTGTAGCTGCTATGTCGACGAATATCCGCTAGATGGCAGGCTAAGATCACAGATGAAAAAGAAAAGTCCAAAGTACTACAGGCAATAAAAAACTTCCTCTGATGGGGACAAAAAGACAATTAAATGAACTGAACTGACACATCCTGATTGATGCTTCGGGATTAATGAGTTTTTACCTGTTCCGTTAGATTATTTTTTACATTCTCACTCTCTCATTTTACTTGTGTTTTCGATTCTCACAGCCATGTGTTGAATATCCTGCTGTTTGAAATGCATTGTAACTCAGATTGGATATGAATTTATATGATGTGTACATTTTCAATGCATTTTGATTATGTCTTTTTATGTGAGCTTAACGAAGACTGTAGCCAAAACATTCTCTGCAAGGTTCAGATTAATTCAGATTCAAACTGTGTAGAGTTGTTCATATTATTACGACATGTCTCTGCATTTTAATGTCTCTGACTCTTTGGTACTTTGGTGTCATGTGTTTTTATGACAGGTGGTGCAGCAGTACTTTACATGGTATATAAGTATATTGAGAACTACTGAGAATCTCATTCAAATTCATTTAGTGTGTCAACACACTTGGGCAAAAAGGGTGATTACAATTCTGTTTTGATATGGTCAAAAAAAGACGTCTTTTTATATACCATGTTTTATTACTGGATAAGTTCAACTGCTTAACACCCAGTCCATGAGAGGTGTCACTGAGCTTGGAGGCTTGTTCACATATTTCTACATTACTGGGCAGCATCCAGTAGATGGCGCCACACGATCACAAATGAAATTAGGTGACTCAGTTGGCCTCGCCTGTACGGATTGTCGGTCAAATGAAATGTAGCCTTTACCTGCTCAGCTGTAACCCCTTGGAACAACAAATAAACAAACACTTCTTTATCTTGAGCTAGTTCAGGGAAAAAAATAGAAAAGTTTCCAAACATTAGTCCTTCACCATCCTTTATCACCAGTCCTTGAACACCTCCACCTTCTCATCCTGTGACACTCACTTCAGACAGCACCGGGTCACGGTCAGGTGCCTGTTGAGCGGTAGTTCAGAGAAAGTAATGGCTGTCTTTCTGTCGGACAATGAGGTGAGCGAGGCGATAGGGGCGGATGAGACCGGCTTAATGCTCCGTGTAATGCATGTTAATGTAACAGGAACCGAGGGACCGCCGGCCGGAGTGCTTTGGGATTATTTATCACAAAACATTTGTATTCTTCCGTCGGAGAACGGTTGATCCCGGATAGCTGCACACTAATCCTTCACTCCGTTAATTAAAAAGAAGGAGAAAGCAATGGAACTGGTGGTGGTGTTTTTTTTCCTTTTTCCAGAAATGTAATCATTTCTGGAGAAGCTTAACCATCTGCTTGAGGTTAAGTCTGCAGCAGATTGTGTTTTCTGCTTATTTAAACCCTGGGTTTTAGTTTTTCTTCCTGAAAAGGGGAGGGTGTTATACTTCGGGTCTTCTTGTTGGAGACATAGGTCGGGGACAATTTTTGTGGCCAGGGAAAAGTATAAGTAACACTTATTATGTAACATCATATTCCATAATGAGCATTTTTGAACAATGCAGTTTTTATTCAGAAGTACATCTTGACCTTTGTAATCGATCTCCTTTAAGTAACAGACTGGACATGAGTTAAACTACATCCTTCCTCATTTCCCTGATTCCTAAAGTTTTTATTCTCCTATTAAAAAAGAAAGGTCATAAACAACCACTATCTCCGTGTCCAAGCATTCCCACTAACCCCACGGGATTATTCTCAAGTGAAAAGATCACAATAGCATTAGACATCAATGCCGCTTGCTTTCCCTTATTATTCTCACAGAGGACCAACTATCAACACAATTTATGACAGAGGATGCAGACCCCAGGTTTTGGAAGCAGTTGTATAGCACATTTAGAGTCTAGTGTTAATGTTGCCCCTAGGAAAGAGATATATTTGTTTCTTATTCTTTCTCTTTCATCTTCTTCTCACTTTCACCCACTTCTATTTTAGCAGTTAACAAGCCCAGCGCTGCCCGGGGGCCAAGGTTGTGTCGTCGGTCCCAAGAAGAGACTTTCAGATTTCAAGCCACAGTTTTACATTAGGATGCCACTCGTGTCTGTCTGGAGACGAACCCGAATTCACAAAGACATCCTTTAGTTTCTCCCTCAGTCTCTCTTTCCCTCTCTCTCTCTGTGGTTCAGTGGTCGTCTAACTGACCAGGATTAACAGGAAAAAGATTAGATCTGAACAAACATGTGCTGCACTCTAAAGAGGGTCGAGTTGTCCTCTTTGTCCTACTATAGTGCTCAGTGGTAATACTTTCATCTACAGAAGTCAAAGATTTTAGTCCTGAAAAGAAACATTCCTCAGCATACATGTTTCCCTTTTTTTGTCATACCCACACTGTAAACACATCACCTATCGGGTATTTATCTAATCCCAACTATAATACCTGATTAGAGACAAGTATGATTAAAGCTTTATGACATTGCTTTTATGTTGATTATGTTGATACATGTTCAGGCCAACCTAAGTGAATTAAGGTCGTGTAATGCGCATTTGTATGTGTTTGACTATATCGCCCGCACATGTCCCTGCAATCATTTTAAGCTCTAAAATGTAGATCTCACTCATTTAAATGTTGATTAAAATTGAATACCCTGACCCATCAAAGATTCTTTTTGCAAAACCCAATTTCGTGCGTGATGATTAATGAATGGGGCTGTTTTTGCAATGTGGGCATTCATCTTCAAAGGGCTCTCATTAAAAAGCATTATAAAATCCCAGGAGCCTACTGGCAGTGGCCACTGGCCCATTTGAGGCAAAGCGAATGAGTGCTCAGGCCTGTTGGTGTGTGTTCATAATAGTGGAACCCCGGAAGAATAGTTTATTCTTTTCTGAAGCTATAATAGGGGTTATAATAAATCAAAGTAAAATAATGTTAGCCATGTTGGGCCTGTAGGGCACTGTGGTCACAATGACAAATCCTTGTCCATCCTCATCTGTTAAAAGTAACCTAGAAAACGACACCCACAACACAATTTGTCTCCTAATCCAAATGTAGCTATGACGTCTGGTGTCAACTGTACGCCTTCTCGTCTCTTTAATGGGTCAGAGAAACAGACATGAGAATGTGAAGAATGTGAAAGGGTTAAACGTCTACAGTAATTAGAGTCGCACTTCGCTTCGGCGTCCTCCAATACGGAGCTGCGAGAAGCTACGTCCACCCCCACTACACCCCACCACCTCTCCCTCTCTCTCTCTCTCTCTCTCTCTCTCTCTCTCTCTCTCTCTCTCTCACAGACATACACATACACACTCACACGCGCCTCCCCACCAGTTCCTCCGAGTGTCTAACACACTGGAAAATCAAAGCGCGAGCCTCCCCCGTTCACACATCACCAGTGTTGCGCGTGGAGCACAACAGAGAGGGAGAGAGGTGCTCTCACTCTCCTCTCTCGTCCCCTCATCTTAACTATCCAGTGAAGTTATCCCTACAGATGTTACAAACTTAGATCTGAAGATTTTTGTTTTCATTTGGGACAGGTCCTGCTTTCGAAGTACTTTTTTAGCTGTACAGCTGAATGGCTTCATGAAGCCAAAGATGTCTGGGTGAGGTGATTTTACGCACGCCGCTGAAATGGATCACAGACTCTCCAGAGGCAGTTGGGTGCCGGTGACTGGGCTCGTTGTATGTCTGCTTCTGTGTGCGTGTGTAGTGGACCTGGTTCTTGCGCAAATTCGGTACTCCATCCCTGAAGAGCTGGAGCATGGAGCTTTTGTGGGCAACATCGCCGAAGACCTGGGCTTAGATGTGGCCAGGCTGTCAGCCCGTCGGTTTCGTATAGTCTCCGGCGCAAAGAAGCAGTATTTAGAAGTGAACTTGGAGAATGGCATTCTTTTCGTCAACGAAAAGATAGACAGAGAGGAGCTGTGTGAACGGAGCCCGAGCTGTTTTTTACACTTACAAGTGGTCATTGAAAACCCATTAGAACTGTACAGAGTGGAAGTGGAGATTTTAGATGTGAATGACAACTCCCCTAGTTTCCCATGGAGCGAGTTTAATCTTGACATCACAGAGTCGGCTGCGCCCGGCTCCTGTTTCCCGTTAGAGAGCGCACAGGACCAGGACGTCGGCACCAACTCTCTGCGCTCCTACCAGCTAAGCGCAAACCAGCACTTCATACTGAATATCCAAACGCGCAATGATGGAAGCAAGTTTGCCGAGCTCGTGCTGGACACCCCACTAGACCGGGAACAGCAGAAAAAACACGAAATGGTTCTGACTGCCTTTGACGGAGGATCACCGGAGCGCTCCGGGACAGCATTGATAACTATCACAGTGTTAGACGCAAACGATAATGTGCCTGTGTTTGACCGCTCAGTTTACCGAGCGAGTCTGGTAGAGAACGCACCGAGGGGGACGATGGTGCTGAAGCTGAACGCCACAGATCTGGATGAGGGCTCGAATGGGGAGGTGACCTACGCGTTTAGCGGGCACGCACCCCTCAAGGTGCGCGAACTGTTTAACGTGGACCCGTACACAGGTGAAATCCGAGTGAAGGGCGTTGTGGACTATGAGAAAGCCAGTGTATACGAGCTGTATGTGCAGGCAAAAGACAGGGGACCCTCGGCTGTGGCAGTACACAGTAAAGTACTAGTAGACATCCTGGATGTGAATGACAACGCGCCTGAAGTCATCCTCACATCTGTTTCCACTCCAGTCCAAGAAGACGCGCCACCGGGCACGGTGATAGCTGTTATCAGTGTTATGGATCGGGACTCAGGGGAAAACGGGAACGTTGACTGCCAAATTCCGAGCAACGTTCCCTTTCAGCTCCATTCATCTTTTAAAAACTATTACACTTTGGTGACAAGCGAGTTTCTGGACAGAGAAGCGGTGTCCGAGTACAACATCACCCTCACAGCTCGAGACCTGGGCTCTCCGTCGCTCTCCACTAGAAAAACCATCCTCGTTCAAGTGTCTGACATTAATGACAACCCCCCGCGGTTCTCCCAACCTTCATACACAGTTTATGTGACTGAGAATAATGCCCCCGGCGCTTCCATTTGCTCTGTAACCGCATTCGACCCCGATTCCAACCAGAACGCCTATCTGTCTTATTCTATTCTTGAGGGTCAGATCCAGGGCATGCCCGTGTCCACTTATGTCTCAATCAACTCTGACAACGGCAATATCTACGCGCTGCGTTCTTTTGATTATGAGCAACTTAGAAACTTTCAGATTCTGGTACAGGCGCAAGACGCTGGTTTCCCCCCTCTCGCCAGTAATGTCACAGTCAACGTCTTTGTCTTGGACCAGAACGACAATGCACCTGTCATTGTATCCCCGCTGCCCAAAAATGGCACCGTGGCCACAGAGGTGGTTCCGCGGTCAGTTGACGCTGGGTATCTGGTTACAAAAATAACAGCGTTGGACGCGGATGCAGGGCAGAACTCCCGGTTGTCCTATCAGGTGTTGCAGGCTACAGACCCGGGGCTGTTCAGTGTGGCTCTGTACACTGGCGAAATCAGAACTATTCGCAGGCTAGTAGAGAAAGACGCAACAAGGCAAAGGCTGGTAATATTAGTCAAGGACAACGGGCAGCCGCCGCTCTCCGCCACCGTCTCTATTGTCCTCACAGTAGTAGACAGCGTGCCCGAGTCGCTGTCAGATTTCGGAGACCTCACACTCAGCCCACAGCCCCCCTCAAACCTCGCTCTCTACTTAATCGTGTCACTGAGCACAATATCTTTAATATTCCTGGTGGCAATTATCGTGTTGGCTGCAGTCAAGTGCTACAAGGACAGTGAGACCATCAGCGGGTACAACCTCCCCCCGTTCGCCTGCTGCTGTTGCGGAGGGTTTCAGCCCGAGCCGCCCCCAGAGGTGTTCAAAAAATCCAACCTCAACCTGCAGATTTCATCCGCGGCAAAAGTACCCACGAACTGCATGGAGGTGAATGGAAACAGCAGTCTCTCACAGTCATATTGTTATAAAGTGTGCCTGACTCCCGAATCAGCCAAAAGTGACTTTATGTTTCTGAAGCCGTGCAGCCCCGGCAGCACACCGAGGAACAACGAGGCAAAGAGCGCAGAAAACTCGTGGAACGCACAAAGCCGGAGCGCATCTGTGAACAACGGAGCAACAACTCCCAATGAGGTACAGAGAAATCAGCGAGACGCGAGGGCTTATGTTCTTTATTTAATTCCGCATGTTTCACCCACTGCCACAACAAAATCCATCTCAGTTTTCTATCAGATGAAGAATCTAGACTGTGACTTTATCACATGAAGGTCAAATCTCGCATGTCTGACAGATTTAAACTTAACTTAAGCTAAAAGTAAGCAAAGAGACTCTTCTTTTCTACACACAGTATGTTGTCTCGACTGTTTTTTCTAATTATGGCAATTATTCATTCTATGGTAATGTTTGGCACCCGGGAAATGAAATGAGACGATGCGAGATTAGATTTTAATTGACATGTTGATGAAAGTGTACCCTATCTTGCGAGGAGAATATTGTTTGCGCACATTGTGCCTTATTATCTATATATAATGAAGTGAGATATCAATTACTGTGTGAAAGGAAGAGGAGATCAGGTTGACTCGTCTATTCAGTCTCCAGGTGTCTTCACACGTTTTCTGGGGGAAAGAAAATCAATAATAATTCATGAATTTAATTATAGTTTGTGATCTGCGAGATGAATATCTCCATCATCCAGTGCCATTGCCACATGTTTTTCATTCAGTGAGGGGGAAACACACACCTGGCTTCAATACACCTACCTTAGTTTGAACAAAAAGTCAAGGTTATATACGTGACGGACAAGGTGAACGACAGTTGTTTGGATTGATCTGCCTGGGGTTCAGGCAATTCTTATTCGACCAGTCGGGTTTACGACACGCCTTCTTGTTCTCCAACTAACAATATAGGACAGATAACCTCACTAACTATGCCTCAAGGGCACAAGCAGGGCCGAACCATTATACTACACACAATGTGGCGTATTCGCAAGGGGGGGCTGCCCATTATTGATGAAAAATGGCAAATGGCCGGTTTTGGGGGAGACAGGGGAGGACATCAAGAGGGGAGGGGGCAAGGAGAAGGAGGGGGGTGCAAGGACATGGCTGGACTGAGACGTGGGACGCCTGTAGATCGGCCCCACCGTTGTCCTCTGAATGCGAGGAGAGTCAGTGAGTGAGAGAGAGAGAGAGAGAGAGAGAGAGAGAGAGATGTGGCTTCATATTTGTCGAGTGAGGGATGAGGAGAGGAGGGGTGTAATAGAAGGAGGGGGAAGGAAGAAGACAAGGAGAAAGGGAATTTACGGAGGCAGGATGTCTACATCAGTGTTTTCTAATTGCAATAGACGGGGCAGTAGACCGTAATGCGCGTATTGCTCATTGTTGCCTCCCCGTTTTCATCAAAACACAGAGGGACAAAGACTCAGAGCCATGATACCAGACTCCACTAGGCAGACTGAGAAATGTCAGTTCGGTCACTGGCACATACACCTCTGGCCACAAGAGGGATTTCGAGGTCACGGTGATTGTTCTGCCTGCAGCTATGCTCCTTCAGGAGAAAGTGTCCTTCCTGTCGTTAATTGGTTCTCCTAATTCACCCGGTGGTGTCCCTCAGCGCAAACCCACGTGAGTCGTCGTGAGGTCGTCAGTGACACATTAAATCTCAAAGGCAAATCACAGTGAAACTATCCGAGCATTACACAAAGCAAGTGCACGGGCTTACTTAAGTTGATGAATTGAAGGTGAAAAGAGAGATTAAACACACATCCAGGCGTGTAAGACGCGCAGATCAGGTGCGTGCACGTGTATGCGTGCCATGCGTATTGAGCGGTATTGGGTTATATACAGCTGCAAGGACCGCAAAGTTTTCAAGGCTCTCTGAGACTTTTAATTAAAAACCTTGCTCGAGGAGCATCAGGCAAATATTAATGTAAAATGATGCATAAAATCCACAAAACAATGACGTGTGTAATTTTCTTAATTTCCTCCCTGGCACGGTTTCCTTTGAAGATTAAAATCATGTTTCGTTTTATCCCGGTGGGGTTCTAATTGGTTTTGTGCGTACTTGGCGAGGAGTGTATTTTGAATACCGATTCTAATAATACGCTTACGTCGCATTCTCCTTGTTAACAACTTTAAGTGAATTAATAGAGCGTGGAATCCATATGAAACTCAGACCCGGAATAAATATCACTCGGGTGCTCTCTTTTACCCCTCCCGCTGCACAGAGGATAAAAGCAAAACTAAGTGACAGGCGAGTGGTAGCTGAAGGCAACAGTACCTCCGCTCTTCAAATGTCTGTTCTGCCAAACATCCACAGGGCGGCAGTCACGATCCAAGTGAAAAAAAAAGAAGTCATGTCTCCATTTCAGGACGAACACAAAGATAGACTGCTCCTCATGACAACTAGCACTGACCTCTGCTGATTCAAGAGGATAGGGTGAACAGTCCGGTTTGATTGAAACTTATTTTGAAGAGAGACATTTCTCAAAATAGACCTGAACAGTGACAGTGTAATACTATATGCCCTTACATGTGTGGGTTTTGTTCTTTTTAGAAGATGACATTAATGTGTTTTTCTGCTTCTTTCTGCAGCTGAAGCAGCCAAACACAGACTGGACTCTCACAAAGAATCAGAACTCCTCCATTAAAAGGTACAATTTTTGACATTTGACCTTTGCGCTTTGTCAACCTAATATAAGGCAACCTTACATTTTTCTTAATATTACATTGTGTGCAAGCTGCTCACACAATGAGCTGAAGTATACAGCTTGTATCCAAATCACTCACGGTTAAAATGATGTACTGAATTCACCTTTGAGTGAAGCATGTTGTCATTACAAACTAGTATCTTGTTTGCAGTTATAACTCTATCAACATGGATGGCACTCTAATGCGTAAGGCCATGCATGCAGATCCAGAAAATTATGTCAGCTCCATGGCACCTGGACAGTACTGGACCTGGGGTACTCATATGAGAGGCATGAAAGGTAAGAGAGATCAAACACAGTGCACAAGGAGCAAAACAACACACATCAAGAGTTACATTTATGCATCCCCAAATATAAGCAGGCCTGTTTTATACAACACAGAAGACCTCCATGCTTTTATGTAACGCCATTCTGTTTCCCTTTTTGTTCCCTTAATTGGTTTGTTGGCAGAGTCTTGCCTCATCTCCACAACCACTAACAAAAGCAGGGTTACATTCACATCCCACCCTAATGGCTGTTCATCATTATTTTTGTTGCTGATCTCTTTTTTGTTGCATGTCATTGTTTACTGACCTGATTTAGAAAAAAAAAAGTAATTTTAATAATTAAATAGTTGTCTCTCCTCTCTTTCCTCCTTCTCTATGTCACACTGCAGAGTATAAGATGTCTCCTTCAACCAGTGGCGTCCCCCCTCGCCCCTGGACTCCTCGGTGTACACCTCCTCCCCAACAGCAGCAGCCATCAATCCCCCCCCACCCTCACCCTCACCCTCATCCTCACCCTCACCCTCACCCGCCACCTGACTACCACCACAATGTGTACATCCCCGGGACACCATCAGGCTTTTGCACCCTGAGGCCCGCAGCACAGCGAAGTGAGCTGGACGTCCATAATTCTTTTTCCACCTTTGGCAAGAGGCGACGTCTTCAGATGTCCCCCCAGGGGGAGGCTGCGATTATAAATAATGACCTGTACAATGACTGACTCATCACTGAATGATTTACAAGTGGTATCAAAAAAGCAGAAGATGCGCAGTTCACTGAGCTAAAATGGTGAAATGATGTCTGATGGGTATTTATGTGACATGCCACTGTAACATGGCCAATGTATGCGTCTGCCTATTATTATTATTATTGTTAATATTATTATTATTATTATTATTTAGACAATCAAACTGGAGCAGCAATTACATCCAAAATGTTTTGAGAAAGCATCAGTGGACAATAATTTTGCACATCCATGAATTTATATTTTTGGTCTTATGAAAAGTGTTTTCTTTTTATATGTTTATTTGCTAACAGAGCTTGTGTGAATATGAGTATAATAATGTATATGCAAGCTGCAACATGATGCAGAATACTGTAAAGATGGGGGATTTCCTCCACACATGTACTGTATACATTTATGAAATAAAGTATTTTTTTCATATGGTCTTTCTTATGTCTTAAACATGCATGTGAGGCCTGTTGAAATTCATAAAATTCAAGGCCTAACCCAACCAACATGCATAGATACATGCACACACTCTCACACAAACAGATTTGGTTCATCTACATGCATGGAGCATTTAGATGTAAGTTCCCCAGATTTATGTTTAATTCGCTTGAGTCAATTATTTTGGGGTGAAAAAGTTCCACAGTTACTCTACAAGGGTGGAAAGCTTTTTGCCTTGGTAAGCTGTTTTCCACGGTGAGGAATAAACATAGTAAAATGCTAACATATGCTAATTGGAGTGCTTGCATTTCCATTTGCCCGCAGAGAATAGTGGGGTTCATTAACTGAACAAACAGAACCTCCTCTCTCGAAATATCACTTTAATTAAGACCACAAGCACGAATACAAGTGTCTGGGGAAGGAGGGGGGGCTCAGCTCCAAATGCCACACCTGGATGTGAGCTAGGGGGCCTGTGACTTCTCTCTCTGTGCCCTTTTACATCTTACTTCCCAGGGAATTAGTTCCTACCATCAACATATGAGAGCTGGCCATTGGCCAGAAATGAGCAGGGTAATTAGGTCGTCATATGGCTCAGATTGAAAATAATTCCGTTAATAAGGAAACGAGTGTCCGTAGAGAGCATGGAGGGGAGCAGGTTAACCTTCTCTGCGGTAAGGTGATCCATAGGGACGGCTGAAGGGGCAGCCGTTTTTAGGTCAGCTTGGCTTACTTTCAGATGAGTGAGGAATGAAACTCTGTTCTTAATATAGAGATGTGGGTTTATTCTTACTCTCTGCTACAAGAGTGAAGATATGAAGTTATTTAAGAATTCTTAAAGAAAACGTATTCAGAAACATCAAATCCATGTGTCTGGAAACTGAAGTCCAGATGAAACAGCTTCAGGGAAATATCAGATTCAGAGTTTGGTAGAATTGCAGTGAAATTATAATATTGTGATCAGAGAAATTGTGGTCATAAACTATATACAATCTGTTAGTCTGTTCCGTTACAACAATATGACACTCCACACAGAGCTCGTGTCACTCACTTCACATCCATTAACCATGTTGATCATCTGCACTGGGAGCTGTCCATGGCCATAGTGCTGAAATTGTTTTTGACCAGCGGTTCTTTTCCAGCCAGCTGCAATCTCTTCAGTCGTCCACCAGAGGGCACATTCACACACTGGACTCAATGAAAACTGGTGCATTGAGGATGTCAGATTTAATATCTTGGAAGAACCACATCTTCCTCTCTACGACACAAACATACACACACACACACACACACACACACACACACACACACACACACACAAACACACACACACACACTATTCTTAAACACACAAACACCTTTATAACCCACATGTCTTTGTATTTAATCGCAACACAACAACAAAATAAATATATATATATTATTTGAATGTTGCATGTGTTTGAGGTAGAGCTCATTGTAATTACTTTGGTTGGGTATCGATAAGAGTGTATCGTATTTCATAAAATGATGTTTGGTATGTTTGGTAACTACAGCTGCCAAATAAATGCAATAAGTGAGTGACACGAGCTCTGTGTGGAGTGTCATATTGTTGTGAAAATATTTCACTAAGAAATTGAGTATAATTCTACTGTGGTCCTAAATGGAGATAGTCAAGTAAAATACCTCAAACTTGTATTCGAATATAATACTTAAAATACTTAAGTATATTTTGTTACATTCCACTACTTTGTAAGGGCAGGCATTAGATGAATATGGTTAGGGTTATAAACACTGTACTCTGTACTGTACTTTTATTTTGTATGGCAATCAAATACTGCATGAACACGTGTGCATACCTGATGTATCACAACACACTGTGTATGCCTATGACGAGCATTTGCACCATCTTCTGATACTGGCTTGGCAACAGATTTGTCCAGCAGAGGGCATCATTGAGTAATAATCTTTACACACTAAAAGTCTAAAATAGAGGGTGAAATCACTTTTCTTTGGGAGTGTGAGGGATCGGGGTTACAATGACATAACCCAAAACAATGTCAGACGAAAATGGGAGCAGTTTAAGTGTCACATCAGTCACATTTAAGTGTGCTTAAAGAGATTTCAATAAAGTTTGTCTTCTCATAGATACTGATACTTTCTCACTGTACTATTTTATACCATAAAAATTTAAATTCTGTTTCATGATGCAGAAGAACTTTGCAAAGACATTTGAAACAAAACACTTATTTACTCGTCAGTTTGATTTGTTTCATTTTGATATCCAGTAAATGTTGTTGAAAGCTACATAAAACTTCCCTACACATATAGTGTAGATTTTGGAGAATTTCTTTGTTGCAATGTCATCAAAGATAATTAATTACAAAATTAAGTTTAGCATAAAACATACACTTATATACCTATAGTTTTTAGGCAGCAGAAACTTTTCTCTCTCCACCATATGCCTCTATTCGGCTGTTATTTAGCCAGGGGTGCTCCATATTTGGTAGGCAGTATGTGAGCTCAGAGCAACACCAATTAAAGCTCCTCAGACAAGGTGTTAGTCACCTCTGACCTTTAGGCTCTTTACATGTTGCAACAGAAAGGGGACCCCTGTCTAAGCCAGCCACTGACTTCTAATTAACAAACTAGAACCTTCTGGAGTTGGTTTCAGGAAAATAACCAAGCAGGCTAATTGAGATCTTCAGTATGTTAAAGAGACCAAAACAGAGGAAAACTAGATGTGACAAAAAATATTATTAGCCTGGGCAAAAACAAGAAAGAGAATCTTTTACAAAAAATAATAAAGCAACTTCAACTTGGCAAAACTGTGTAAACACAACTTAACCAGAAGGCGCTATAATCATAAACTCAGATATCAGGAGTGTTGTTATTGCACTCATCTCTCATCACTGGTTACATTTGTGAATAATGTGGTCAGAACCATAGACCAGTATATTTACTCTACTAGTACAATCTTGGGGTAATACTGTTTTCTTCAGACAGCACAAAGGCTATGAAACAATGAGATATGAATGCCCAGACAGCGGTATTTTTTCTTTCAAAGTTTAATAACACATTATAATTACATAGTGAACTCATCACAGTACATCTAGGTACAATCCCCAAAGAAAAAAAACACTGTACACTGCCACAAGACTCAGTAATAATACTGTTTTTGTTTTTGATTGTTTAAACTGAATTTTATTAGCATTGCATAGACAGCATTGCATAGACAGGGTTTCCTTTCTTTTCATTTGTTGTAGTAAATGTAGTAGTAGTAGCAGTAGTAAAAAAAAAAAAGTAGTATGTAAAATGTGTAGTAGTAAAATGACTATACCATATTATTTATTACAAATAGGCTCAGCTTATACTCACAATGATCAAGACTGACATTAATTTGGGTTCTGATGAACAGGTCATATATATTGTGGGAAAAAAAACTGGCACTTTATTTCAGTCTGAATATAAATTCTTATATTCTTTTATAACTGTCTTTGTTTTTGCAACCTAAGTTGGTGCCAGGTGGGTTAAAAGCCAGCAAATTTGCCAGCAGCCATTAACCAACTTATGATTTCCTCTGCTCCTCTGTTTGATGTAAATGTGTACACTCAGAAGCAGCAAATATCCTAAGCTAGAGGAATGCAATCAAACAGTGTTAAATTGTAACTTATATCTCCAACCCTGTTTTTACACACAACAACATCAAGCAACAACATCAAGCAAGATTCAGTTAAATGCAAATAATAAAAAAAAAAAGACAAACATTCAACTTTTCAATTTCATTGTTTTAATTATTTCTTTTATGTTTTAACAGAGTGCAATGGGCAAGAGACAGGGATATGTTGCAGTCTATAACATGTATTACAGGAAAAAAAATACAATAAAATTATATAATATTAGAAGCAAAAATATGTACAACCAAATAAATACATACATTATTAATAAACAAAGGTTTAATAGAGAAAATGTTCTCAGTACCAAGTGCACTGTCAATACAGGAAAATAAAATGTGTCCTGCCAAATTGATTTAGTTATCAGTTCTTAATATACGTTGTTTTTTGCCCTGAATACTCCATTTTTTCTTTAAGGATATTAGTTCTAAATTTCATTGAGTTTCTTTGTTTTGAATGTTTATTTAAAGTTGTCAGTCGAAGCTATTTATTTTAATCTTCAGCCTTACAGATATCTGAGACCTCAGAGAAAAAAAAAGTGCAAAGGAAATTTAATTCACCTTAATTTATTTCCTTTCAATTTGCTTCCTACCAGCACTTTAACATCCAAATTTCAGTGTCCAGACAAGATGAAGGCATCAATAAGCAGGGAAGATGATCTGGACAGCAAATAAAGCATCTCCAGGTTGTCAAGAGAATCCTCTCTTCAAAAAGACACACAGTGCATATTGCAGATTGGCTGTTATATAACTGCTGTCATATATCTGAACAGAGTCAAGTATGTTCTTTGGCCAAAATTATTCCCAGTACATTTAAATATGCTACATAAGTGAACTACACTGTCTAACCATTGTACACGTGTCTCATCCTTGGATGCTTTGGTGGAAGTGAGCTTCATTTAACTGACACACACTGCAATCTCAAATGTCAACAACCGCACTATACACATTTCCTGGGGAAAATATTCTACTCTACTGTGATAAAACCTTTAGATACTGTATGTGTTACACATAATCTGTTTGTGTGTGTGCGTGTTTCTTGTAATATTTGAATCTGGGTTTTTGTAGCTGTGTGTGTATATTTAACTTAAATTGCCTTGTGATTATGAAGCCAATGTCATTTTGCCTGACAGGGATCATTTTCGCATACCTTTAAACAAAGCTGATTCTAAAGCAGTTATGTGCTGCCTCTGTCACACGGTGTCACTGTTGACCACCAACGCATAATGCATCTCTCTCCTCAAGTCATGACACACCCATTTATAAAGGGTGTAGGACACAGCTTTCGCAAAGATGTGCTTTTTTTAATTTAGATTTTTAGATTAACAACACGACCCGAAGACACGCCCTGAGATACTTAGTAAGAACTTCAAAATCTACCACAAATGTTTTTGGAATCTGGAGTATTGTTTCCTGTAGACGAAAGGATGCATTTTTGGGCCACTGTCTTTGTCTTGTGTGCTGTATGGCCCAGCGCTTTGTCTGTGACACGGTACTCCATAGCCGAGGAGATGGAAAGGGGTTCTGTGGTTGCGAATCTGGCTGCGGATTTGGGACTTGAGCTTGGAGGTTTGGCACAACGTGAGGTAAAACTTGATATATTCCATAACAAAAAATATCTAGATGTCAATAAAAAGACAGGGGAGTTGTATATCGTGGAAAAGATGGACAGGGAATATCTTTGTCAGACGAAAACAACGTCATGTTTTCTAAAGCTTGATGTTATCATAGAAAGCCCTTTACGCATCTTCAACATTGAACTTGGAATAACGGACATAAATGATAACGCTCCACATTTTCGACGAGACAGAGTAGAGCTGGACGTTTCAGAATCGGCCACACCGGGAGAGAGATTCTCCCTCCCTAATGCAGTGGATCCAGATGTTGGCATAAATACAATTAAAACATACAAACTCAGTGTCAGTGAACATTTCACCATCGAAATTCAGACGGGCAGTGATGGAACTCAATATGTTGATTTGGTGTTGACCAAATCTTTAGACAGAGAGGAGAACGCGGTTCATAATTTAATACTGACTGCTGTGGACGGTGGGGTCCCTGTGCGCTCTGGTACTGCTAATATTATTGTTAGAGTACAAGATACAAACGACAATCCTCCTCGATTTGACAAGCCAGTTTACGCAATTAACATGACAGAAAATTCGCCCATCGGGACCTTAGTGACGAAGCTTAACGCCACAGATCTTGATGAGGGTCTGAACTCAGAGATAGTGTACTCGTTCACTCTTTACACGTCAGAAAAAACACAAGACGTCTTTGCACTGAATCCCAACACAGGGGAGATTACTGTGAAGGGTACTATTGACTATGAAGATATGAAAGTTTATGAGATGCACGTTGAGGCGAGAGACAAAGCGACACATCCCTTACTGGGCCAGTGTAAAGTAGTCGTCCACGTAACAGATATGAATGACAATTATCCGGAAATTACCATACAGTCTGTGCAAAACACAGTGGACGAGAACATCCCAGTAGGAAGTGTCATTGCTGTGGTCGGAATAAGTGACAGAGACACTGGTGAAAATGGGAAAGTGAGCTTATCCATAAATCAGAACCTGCCATTTATTCTAAACAAGTCATCAGATAGACCCGTGCATTACAAGCTCATAGTATCTGAACCCTTGGATCGTGAATCAGTGCCCGAATATGACATCACGTTGATAGTTACAGATGCAGGAACCCCGCCTTTATCTGACAATGAAACAGTACATTTGCATCTATTGGATGTTAATGACAACGCGCCAAAGTTCCCTCAGTCATTTTATACTATACGTGTCATGGAGAATAACGCACCTGGGGCCTTGCTGAGTTCACTGACTGCGTTTGACCCTGACCTCCATGAAAACCAGTATCTAGTTTATTTCATCCTCGAAAAGGAGACAGCCAACACCTCCATGTCCATGCTGTTCTCCATCAATCCAGAGAACGGTAATCTTTACGCACTGAAAACTTTTGACTATGAAATCGAGAAAGAGTTTCTTTTCCACATCGAGGCCAGAGACTCTGGCTCTCCTCCACTCAGCAGTAACGTGACTGTCCACATCATCATTGTGGACCAGAACGACAACGCTCCAGTTATTGTGTCTCCATGGCGCGCGCATGGCTCAGTGGTGGAGGAAAAGATCCCCAGATCCACCGACAAAGGCTCTCTGGTTGCCAAGGTGATAGCCTTAGACACCGACTCGGTGCACAACTCTCGGATTACCTACCAGTTTCTACAGGTGACTGACGCCACCTTGTTCAGTCTGGACCAATACAACGGAGAGATCCGGACTATGAGGATGTTCAGTTACAGAGATCCGCGCCACCAGAGACTGGTTGTTGTTGCCAAGGACAACGGGGAGCCTGCTCTCTCTGCTACAGTCACCATCAAGCTGTCCACAATGGAGACTGCAGTCAAGGCCTACTCTGACATGACTGAGGTGCCTCTAGAATACGACATCTTTTCAGACCTAAACCTGTATTTGGTCATCGGTCTGGGCTCGGTGTCATTTCTCCTGCTGATCACCATACTGGTCACCATCGTGCTCAAGTGTCAGAAACCCAAGCCCAGCAAAGCGGCTCCTCCCTGCAGGAACAGTGTGATCAGTGAGAGGAACTCCACCATCGCAGATTCCACTCTGGTCTCCAACGATGCCTACTGGTACAGTCTGTTTCTAGCAGAGACCAGGAAAGGAAAGCTGGTGGTCAGACAGCCTGTGCCAAAGGGCTCCAGATACATCGTGTCCAGTATACCCAGAGGCACAGGACTGACAGACACTAGTGACTCAGCCGCTTCTACTCTGCAGGTAAGAATCCGTGCATTTCTGCTCACATCTTTTTACACTACAATTGAACTATCCCTTGTGAAATATAATACATTATTAATATAGAATACTAGAACATAAAATATGATAACACAGGTTTGTCACTTTGTTAAATAAATTGATGTATTGCGTTGCTTTAAGCAAACACTGCAGCACCATATAAACTTCTGATTTGTAGTTTAGTTTTAGCTACTGTATCACAACTGTATGATCTGGTAATGTGCAATAAGTGGCGCTGTTTACTCAGAAAATATCACAGGCCATGGACGCCATGACAGTGAATAATAGTCAGTGAGGTAGACCTGAATGAAACGGACAGCTCCGCGGTGCTGAAACTCCCTCCAACCTCAAACCGGACTATTTAGCTGGTGACTGGGACGAAATCATTTTTGCGATTTGAATTAGACAAATATATATTTTTTATCAAAGTCTTGACAGAAATGTTCCACATTAGCGGAAACATGCATTTTATCGGCTGAACAGCCACGAATAGTGAACCCAGACATGGCGAGCTTCGTTTTAACAATGCAGTCATACAAAAGGTACGTGTCGGTCATTTTATTCCTTTCTTTGGTTCGTAACATATCGACTTCAGTGACTCATTATTCAATACCGGAGGAGATGAAAGAAGGATCCGTTGTCGCAAACCTTGCTACCGATCTCAGCTTGGATGTTAAAACACTGAATCAGAGGAAAATGCGTCTCGACATCATTGCAAATAAGAAATATCTGGACGTGAACAAAGAGACGGGTGAGCTGTATATTGTTGAGAAGATTGACAGAGAATATATTTGTCCCACAAAATCGTCAACGTCATGCTATCTCAGACTGGAAGTAATTTTGGAAAACCCACTACGAATTTTTAACATAGAACTCGAAATTTTGGACATGAACGACAACGCCCCTCAATTTCGGAGAGACGCCATACACTTAGACATATCTGAGGCGACGCCAAAAGGAGAGAGATTCTCTCTCAGCAATGCAGTTGATCCTGATGTTGGCAGTAATTCAGTTAAAACGTATCATCTGAGTGAAAGTGAACACTTTAATATTGAAGTTCAGACTGGAAGAGACGGGTCGAAGTTTACCGATTTGATCTTAACAAAGACTTTAGATCGAGAGCAGCAAGCTGTTCATAATTTAATACTCACAGCTGTAGATGGAGGCACACCTGCTCGTTCTGGTACTGCAAGTGTTATTGTTCGTGTTTTGGACACAAATGATAACGCTCCTACATTTGACAAGACAAGTTACAATATAAAAGTAATGGAAAATTCTCCTATTGGAAGCCTTGTTATTCATCTCAATGCAACAGATTTAGATGAAGGATCAAATTCTGATTTAACATACTCATACAGTTTATATACGTCAGAGAAAACACAAGAAACATTTAATCTGAATCCTTCCACTGGTGAAATTACTGTTAAAGGAATGTTAAATTATGAAGACTTTAAGATTTATGATATGGAAATTATAGCAACTGATAAAGGAGCTAATAGTTTGTCAGGACAATGTACTATAAAGATTCTGGTTGAAGACATGAATGACAATCACCCAGAAATATCTATTAAATCATTTCAGAGTCCAGTCAATGAAAACATAGAATTAGACACAGTGATAGCTGTAGTTAGTGTCAGTGATAAAGACTCAGGTGACAATGGAGTGGTTGATCTTCATATTCCAGATAATATGCCTTTCAGACTGAGGGAATCCTCTGATAACTATTATGAATTAGTAGTGTCAGAGCCGTTAGACCGTGAGAAGGTTCCAGAATATGACATCACTTTCACTGTTACAGACAGAGGCTCTCCTCCTTTATCTGACAATGAAACTATGACGTTAGAACTGCTGGATGTTAATGACAATGTTCCACAGTTCCCTCAGTCATTTTATACTATACGTGTAACGGAGAATAACGCACCTGGGGCCTTGCTCAGTTCACTCACTGCGTTTGACCCTGACCTCCATGAAAACCAGTATCTAGTTTATTTCATCCTTGAGAAGGAGATAGCCAACACCTCCATGTCCATGCTGTTCTCCATCAATCCAGAGAACGGTAATCTTTACGCACTGAAAACTTTTGACTATGAGATCGAGAAGGAGTTTCTTTTCCACATCGAGGCCAGAGACTCTGGCTCTCCTCCACTCAGCAGTAACGTGACTGTCCACATCATCATTGTGGACCAGAACGACAACGCTCCAGTTATTGTGTCTCCATGGCGCGCGCATGGCTCAGTGGTGGAGGAAAAGATCCCCAGATCCACCGACAAAGGCTCTCTGGTTGCCAAGGTGATAGCCTTAGACACCGACTCGGTGCACAACTCTCGGATTACCTACCAGTTTCTACAGGTGACTGACGCCACCTTGTTCAGTCTGGACCAATACAACGGAGAGATCCGGACTATGAGGATGTTCAGTTACAGAGATCCGCGCCACCAGAGACTGGTTGTTGTTGCCAAGGACAACGGGGAGCCTGCTCTCTCTGCTACAGTCACCATCAAGCTGTCCACAATGGAGACTGCTGTTAAGGCCTACTCTGACATGACGGAGGTGCCTCTAGAATACGACATCTTTTCAGACCTAAACCTGTATTTGGTCATCGGTCTGGGCTCGGTGTCATTTCTCCTGCTGATCACCATACTGGTCACCATCGTGCTCAAGTGTCAGAAACCCAAGCCCAGCAAAGCGGCTCCTCCCTGCAGGAACAGTGTGATCAGTGAGAGGAACTCCACCATCGCAGATTCCACTCTGGTCTCCAACGATGCCTACTGGTACAGTCTGTTTCTAGCAGAGACCAGGAAAGGAAAGCTGGTGGTCAGACAGCCTGTGCCAAAGGGCTCCAGATACATCGTGTCCAGTATACCAAGAGGAACAGGACTGACAGATACTAGTGACTCAGCAGCTTCCACTCTGCAGGTAAGAGTCCGATGAACAATTATGTTTTCATATATAATACGTGTCAATATTGAGTGACTTGTTATTTTGCTTCATAAAAACAAGAAATCACAAAATTTCAGTCAGTGTAATGGTGTTTTTCAGCAATATCTGCAAATAACAAAACATTTAAACCCACATTTAAAATATGTATTGTAATGTGCTTCATGTGAAACACAGTTTTTCAAAATGCAAAAGGTGGCGCTGTTCTCTTAACAAACAAACGGCACTGAACACCATGACAGTCAATCGTTGTTATGCCGATTAGAGTAACCAGACAGCTCCGTGGTGCTGAAACGCTATAGCGACAACGCAATCGCCCCTTTTCAGCATCGATATACCCCGGGATAAAAATCATCAGAAATTGAAGAAATATGTTTGAGATCGGGGCCGTCAGCAAAAATCGTAATAACACCGGAAATATACATTATATTGGATAAGCTGCGTTGAACCCTGACACAACAATGGGGTCCTTTGTGACAATGCGGTCTTGCAAAAGGTATGTCTTGCTCGTTTCTCTTCTTTCTTTGGTTCGTAACATATCGACTTCAGTGACTCATTATTCCATACCGGAGGAAATGAAAGAAGGATCAGTTGTCGCAAACCTTGCTAATGACCTCAGCTTGGATGTTAAAACACTGAATCAAAGGAAGATGCGTCTCGACATCATTGCAAATAAGAAATATCTGGACGTGAACAAAGAGACTGGTGAACTGTATATTGTTGAGAAGATTGATAGAGAACACATTTGTCTTGCAAAATCATCTTGTTATCTCAGACTGGAAGTAATATTGGAAAACCCAGTGCGTATTTTTAATATAGAAGTAGAAATTTTGGACATGAACGACAACGCCCCTCAATTTCGAAGAGACGTCATACATTTAGACATATCTGAGGCGACGCCAAAAGGAGAGAGATTTTCTCTCAGTAATGCAGTTGATCCTGATGTTGGCAGTAATTCAGTTAAAACGTATCATCTCAGTGAAAGTGAAAACTTTAATATTGAAGTTCAGACTGGAAGGGAAGGGACGAAGTTTGCCGATTTGATCCTAACAAAGACTTTAGATCGAGAGCAGCAAGCTGTTCATAATTTAATACTCACAGCTGTAGATGGAGGCACACCTGCTCGTTCTGGTACTGCAAGTGTTATTGTTCGTGTTTTGGACACAAATGATAACGCTCCTACATTTGACAAGACAAGTTACAGTATAAAAGTAATGGAAAATTCTCCCATTGGAAGCCTTGTCATTCATCTCAATGCAACAGATTTAGATGAAGGATCAAATTCTGATTTAACATACTCATACAGTTTATATACGTCAGAGAAAACACAAGAAACATTTAATCTGAATCCTTCCACTGGTGAAATTACTGTTAAAGGAATGTTAAATTATGAAGACTTTAAGATTTATGATATGGAAATTATAGCAACTGATAAAGGAGCTAATAGTTTGTCAGGGCAATGTACTATAAAGATTCTGGTTGAAGACATGAATGACAATCACCCAGAAATATCTATTAAATCATTTCAGAGTCCAGTCAATGAAAACATAGAATTAGACACAGTGATAGCTGTAGTTAGTGTCAGTGATAAAGACTCAGGTGACAATGGAGTGGTTGATCTTCATATTCCAGATAATATGCCTTTCAGACTGAGGGAATCCTCTGATAACTATTATGAATTAGTAGTGTCAGAGCCGTTAGACCGTGAGAAGGTTCCAGAATATGACATCACTTTCACTGTTACAGACAGAGGCTCTCCTCCTTTATCTGACAATGAAACTATGACGTTAGAACTGCTGGATGTTAATGACAATGTTCCACAGTTCCCTCAGTCATTTTATACTATACGTGTAACGGAGAATAACGCACCTGGGGCCTTGCTCAGTTCACTCACTGCGTTTGACCCTGACCTCCATGAAAACCAGTATCTAGTTTATTTCATCCTTGAGAAGGAGATAGCCAACACCTCCATGTCCATGCTGTTCTCCATCAATCCAGAGAACGGTAATCTTTACGCACTGAAAACTTTTGACTATGAGATCGAGAAGGAGTTTCTTTTCCACATCGAGGCCAGAGACTCTGGCTCTCCTCCACTCAGCAGTAACGTGACTGTCCACATCATCATTGTGGACCAGAACGACAACGCTCCAGTTATTGTGTCTCCATGGCGCGCGCATGGCTCAGTGGTGGAGGAAAAGATCCCCAGATCCACCGACAAAGGCTCTCTGGTTGCCAAGGTGATAGCCTTAGACACCGACTCGGTGCACAACTCTCGGATTACCTACCAGTTTCTACAGGTGACTGACGCCACCTTGTTCAGTCTGGACCAATACAACGGAGAGATCCGGACTATGAGGATGTTCAGTTACAGAGATCCACGCCACCAGAGACTGGTTGTTGTTGCCAAGGACAACGGGGAGCCTGCTCTCTCTGCTACAGTCACCATCAAGCTGTCCACAATGGAGACTGCTGTTAAGGCCTACTCTGACATGACTGAGGTGCCTCTAGAATACGACATCTTTTCAGACCTAAACCTGTATTTGGTCATCGGTCTGGGCTCGGTGTCATTTCTCCTGCTGATCACCATACTGGTCACCATCGTGCTCAAGTGTCAGAAACCCAAGCCCAGCAAAGCGGCTCCTCCTTGCAGGAACAGTGTGATCAGTGAGAGGAACTCCACCATCGCAGATTCCACTCTGGTCTCCAACGATGCCTACTGGTACAGTCTGTTTCTAGCAGAGACCAGGAAAGGAAAGCTGGTGGTCAGACAGCCTGTGCCAAAGGGCTCCAGATACATCGTGTCCAGTATACCAAGAGGCACAGGACTGACAGACACTAGTGACTCAGCAGCTTCCACTCTGCAGGTAAGAGTCCAATGTGCATTGGAGCTCCTGTTCTTCTCATTCTATTTCCGTTCATAAAATATTTATGGTAACAACGTTTTGTCAGTTTGTGAAATAAATAAACATTCTGCTCAATTCAAACGAATTCGGCAGCGGATTATAAACTTAAACTCAATATTGCTTAGTAGGTTACTTTAGGTTACTATATCATTACTGTATGATCCAGTTATGTGCAATAAGTGGCGCTGTTTACTCAGAAAATATCACAGGCCATGGACGGCATGACAGTGAATAATAGTCAGTGACGCAGGCGATGAAAGGAACGGACAGCTCGTTGGTGCTGAAACTGGCCACAACGTCAAATCGGACTATTTAGCTGTTGATTGGGATGAAACAATTTTGGGATTTGAATTGGACAAATATATTTTGATCAAAGTCTTGACAGACATTTTCTAGACCAACGAAAATATGCGTTATATCGGCTAAACAGTCTCGACCGGTGAAACCACACGAGCTCCGTTTTAACAATGGAGTCATACAAAAGGTACGCGGCGCTCGTTTTTCTTATTTCTTTGGTTCGTAACATATCGACTTCAGTGACTCATTATTCAATACCGGAGGAAATGAAAGAAGGATCAGTCGTCTCCAACCTTGCTACCGACCTCAGCTTGGATGTTAAAACACTGAATCAGAGGAAGATGCGTCTCGACATCATTGCAAATAAGAAATATCTGGATGTGAACAAAGCGACGGGTGAGCTATATATTGTTGAGAAGATTGACAGAGAATATATTTGTAACACAAAATCATCTTGTTATCTAAAATTGGAAGTAATACTCGAAAATCCACTCCGAATTTTTAACATAGAAGTAGAAATTTTGGACATGAATGACAACGCCCCACAATTTCGAAGAGACGCTATTCATTTAGACATATCTGAGGCGACGCCAAAAGGAGAGAGATTCTCTCTCAGCAATGCAGTTGATCCTGATGTTGGAAGTAATTCAGTAAAAACGTATCATTTGAGTGAAAGTGAACACTTTAATATTGAAGTTCAGACTGGAAGAGATGGGTCTAAGTTTGCCGAATTAATCTTAACAAAGACGTTGGATCGAGAGCAGCAAGCTGTTCATAATTTAATACTCACAGCTGTAGATGGAGGCACACCTGCTCGTTCTGGCACGGTCAGCATTGTCGTTCATGTTTCGGACACAAATGATAACGCTCCGACATTTGACAAAGCGAGTTATAATATAAAAGTAATGGAAAATGCTCCCATTGGAAGCCTTGTTATTCATCTCAATGCAACAGATTTAGATGAAGGATCAAATTCTGATTTAACATACTCATACAGTTTATATACATCAGAGAAAACACAAGAAACATTTAATCTGAATCCTTCCACTGGTGAAATTACTGTTAAAGGAATGTTAAATTATGAAGACTTTAAGATTTATGATATGGAAATTATTGCAACTGATAAAGGAGCTAATAGTTTGTCAGGACAATGTACTATAAAGATTCTGGTTGAAGACATGAATGACAATCACCCAGAAATATCTATTAAATCATTTCAGAGTCCAGTCAATGAAAACATAGAATTAGACACGGTGATAGCTGTAGTTAGTGTCAGTGATAAAGACTCAGGTGACAATGGAGTGGTTGATCTTCATATTCCAGATAATATGCCTTTCAGACTGAGGGAATCCTCTGATAACTATTATGAATTAGTAGTGTCAGAGCCGTTAGACCGTGAGAAGGTTCCAGAATATGACATCACTTTCACTGTTACAGACAGAGGCTCTCCTCCTTTATCTGACAATGAAACTATGACGTTAGAACTGCTGGATGTTAATGACAATGTTCCACAGTTCCCTCAGTCATTTTATACTATACGTGTAACGGAGAATAACGCACCTGGGGCCTTGCTCAGTTCACTCACTGCGTTTGACCCTGACCTCCATGAAAACCAGTATCTAGTTTATTTCATCCTTGAGAAGGAGATAGCCAACACCTCCATGTCCATGCTGTTCTCCATCAATCCAGAGAACGGTAATCTTTACGCACTGAAAACTTTTGACTATGAGATCGAGAAGGAGTTTCTTTTCCACATCGAGGCCAGAGACTCTGGCTCTCCTCCACTCAGCAGTAATGTGACTGTCCACATCATCATTGTGGACCAGAACGACAACGCTCCAGTTATTGTGTCTCCATGGCGCGCGCATGGCTCAGTGGTGGAGGAAAAGATCCCCAGATCCACCGACAAAGGCTCTCTGGTTGCCAAGGTGATAGCCTTAGACACCGACTCGGTGCACAACTCTCGGATTACCTACCAGTTTCTACAGGTGACTGACGCCACCTTGTTCAGTCTGGACCAATACAACGGAGAGATCCGGACTATGAGGATGTTCAGTTACAGAGATCCGCGCCACCAGAGACTGGTTGTTGTGGCCAAAGACAACGGAGAGCCTGCTCTCTCTGCTACAGTCACCATCAAGCTGTCCACAATAGAGACTGCAGTCAAGGCCTACTCTGACCTGACGGAGGTGCCTCTAGAATACGACATCTTCTCAGACCTAAACCTGTATTTGGTCATCGGTCTGGGCTCGGTGTCATTTCTCCTGTTGATCACCATACTGGTCACCATCGTGCTCAAGTGTCAGAAACCCAAGCCCAGCAAAGCGGCTCCTCCCTGCAGGAACAGTGTGATCAGTGAGAGGAACTCCACCATCGCAGATTCCACTCTGGTCTCCAACGATGCCTACTGGTACAGTCTGTTTCTAGCAGAGACCAGGAAAGGAAAGCTGGTGGTCAGACAGCCTGTGCCAAAGGGCTCCAGATACATCGTGTCCAGTATACCAAGAGGCACAGGACTGACAGACACTAGTGACTCAGCAGCTTCCACTCTGCAGGTAAGAGTCCGGTGAACAATTCTGTTTTCACATTCATCATATATCAACATTTAGTGATATTTTATTCCACATCATAAACATTTTGAGATCACAAAATTTCAGTAAGTCTAATGATCATTTTCAGCAATATCTCAAAGTAACAAATATTTAAAGCCACATTAAAACCATTCAGATATAATGTAATGTGCTTCATGTGAAACACAGTTTTTCAAAATGCAAAAGGTGGCGCTGTTCTCTTAACAAACAAACGGCACTGAACGCCATGACAGTCAATCGTTGTTATGCCGATTAGAGTAACCAGACAGCTCCGTGGTGCTGAAACGCTATAGCGACAACGCAATCGACCTTTTACAGCATCGATATACCCCGGGAATAAAATCAGAAATTGAAAGAATATGTTTGAGATCAGGGCCGTCAGCATAAAACCCCATAACACTGGAAATATACATTATATTGGATAAGCTGCGTTAAACCCTGACACAACAATGGGGTCCTTTGTGACAATGCGGTCCTGCAAAAGGTATGTCGTGCTCATTTCTCTTCTTTCTTTGGTTCGTAACATATCGACTTCAGTGACTCATTATTCCATACCGGAGGAAATGAAAGAAGGATCAGTTGTCGCAAACCTTGCTAACGATCTCAACTTGGATGTTAAAACACTGAATCAGAGGAAGATGCGTCTCGACATCATTGCAAATAAGAAATATCTGGATGTGAACAAAGAGACTGGAGAACTCTATATTGTTGAGAAGATTGACAGAGAATATCTTTGTCCCACAAAGTCATCAACTTCATGTTATCTAAAACTGGAAGTAATACTGGAAAATCCAGTTCGTATTTTTAATATAGAAGTAGAAATTTTGGACATGAACGACAACGCCCCACAATTTCGAAGAGACGTCATACATTTAGACATATCTGAGGCGACGCCAAAAGGAGAGAGATTTTCTCTCAGCAATGCAGTTGATCCTGATGTTGGAAGTAATTCAGTTAAAACATATCATTTGAGCGAAAGTGAAAACTTTAATATTGAAGTTCAGACTGGAAGAGACGGGTCTAAGTTTGCAGAATTAATCTTAACAAAGACTTTAGATCGAGAGCAGCAAGCTGTTCATAATTTAATACTCACAGCTGTAGATGGAGGCACACCTGCTCGTTCTGGTACTGCCAGTGTTATTGTTCGTGTTTTGGACACAAATGATAACGCTCCTGCATTTGACAAGACAAGTTACAGTATAAAAGTAATGGAAAATTCTCCCATTGGAAGCCTTGTCATTCATCTCAATGCAACAGATTTAGATGAAGGATCAAATTCTGATTTAACATACTCATACAGTTTATATACGTCAGAGAAAACACAAGAAACATTTAATCTGAATCCTTCCACTGGTGAAATTACTGTTAAAGGAATGTTAAATTATGAAGACTTTAAGATTTATGATATGGAAATTATAGCAACTGATAAAGGAGCTAATAGTTTGTCAGGACAATGTACTATAAAGATTCTGGTTGAAGACATGAATGACAATCACCCAGAAATATCTATTAAATCATTTCAGAGTCCAGTCAATGAAAACATAGAATTAGACACAGTGATAGCTGTAGTTAGTGTCAGTGATAAAGACTCAGGTGACAATGGAGTGGTTGATCTTCATATTCCAGATAATATGCCTTTCAGACTGAGGGAATCCTCTGATAACTATTATGAATTAGTAGTGTCAGAGCCGTTAGACCGTGAGAAGGTTCCAGAATATGACATCACTTTCACTGTTACAGACAGAGGCTCTCCTCCTTTATCTGACAATGAAACTATGACGTTAGAACTGCTGGATGTTAATGACAATGTTCCACAGTTCCCTCAGTCATTTTATACTATACGTGTAACGGAGAATAACGCACCTGGGGCCTTGCTCAGTTCACTGACTGCGTTTGACCCTGACCTCCATGAAAACCAGTATCTAGTTTATTTCATCCTTGAGAAGGAGATAGCCAACACATCCATGTCCATGTTGTTCTCCATCAATCCAGAGAACGGAAATCTTTACGCACTGAAAACTTTTGACTATGAGATCGAAAAGGAGTATCTTTTCCACATCGAGGCCAGAGACTCTGGCTCTCCTCCACTCAGCAGTAACGTGACCGTCCACATCATCATTGTGGACCAGAACGACAACGCTCCAGTTATTGTGTCTCCATGGCGCGCGCATGGCTCAGTGGTGGAGGAAAAGATCCCCAGATCCACCGACAAAGGCTCTCTGGTTGCCAAGGTGATAGCCTTAGACACCGACTCGGTGCACAACTCTCGGATTACCTACCAGTTTCTACAGGTGACTGACGCCACCTTGTTCAGTCTGGACCAATACAACGGAGAGATCCGGACTATGAGGATGTTCAGTTACAGAGATCCGCGCCACCAGAGACTGGTTGTTGTGGCCAAGGACAACGGAGAGCCTGCTCTCTCTGCTACAGTCACCATCAAGCTGTCCACAATGGAGACTGCAGTCAAGGCCTACTCTGACATGACTGAGGTGCCTCTTGAATACGACATCTTTTCAGACCTAAACCTGTATTTGGTCATCGGTCTGGGCTCGGTGTCATTTCTCCTGCTGATCACCATACTGGTCACCATCGTGCTCAAGTGTCAGAAACCCAAGCCCAGCAAAGCGGCTCCTCCCTGCAGGAACAGTGTGATCAGTGAGAGGAACTCCACCATCGCAGATTCCACTCTGGTCTCCAACGATGCCTACTGGTACAGTCTGTTTCTAGCAGAGACCAGGAAAGGAAAGCTGGTGGTCAGACAGCCTGTGCCAAAGGGCTCCAGATACATCGTGTCCAGTATACCAAGAGGCACAGGACTGACTGACACCAGTGACTCAGCAGCTTCCACTCTGCAGGTAAATAAATACAGTTTCAAATAAATACAACCCTTGGGCTTTTCTGTAAACGTCATGAAAACCTAATTCACCCAGTATTTCCATGTGTCTTCCTGGGTCCAAACATGGTAAAAACATAACAATAGAAGACACATTAACCGTACTTTGGGATTCAGACATGCCTGTTAAGTGAATTAGGTTACAAATCTAGACTACAAAAAATCCTTCGTACAGAATTAGTATCATGTATAACAGTTTAAACTTCGTTTATTTATTTTAAATAATTCGACATTGCAATAACCTCCCCGCAAACCTGCGATGATGCATATACATGTTTTCTGGCACTTAAGTGTCGCTGTTCTCCAGTTTAACACCATAATCGGCGACTTTCGAGACGCCATGACAGTGTCTCAAAAGCAGACAGACCGGACAGCGGCAAAAAAGAGGGTGGACAGCTCCTGGTGCTGAACGGGCTATAAAGGATTTATTACGTACTAATTTCTCTTACGCTCACATTTTTTTGAATGAAACGCGTCTTTAAAGTATATCATCGTTGCCATTTCCTTTGCTGCATTTGAACTGACTCACTGAAAAAAGAACATTCATTCAGCGGTCTAACAATGAACAGGCAGAACACTGGAAATTCTTGGAGGAGGTATGCGTCCGCGCTTTTGTTTGTCGGTACGTTTGCAAACACGGTTCTTGCCGTGACTCATTATTCTGTTCCCGAAGAATTGGAGGCAGGGTCGGTTGTCGCCAATTTAGGCTCCGATTTAGGTTTAGACGTGAAGACTCTGAGTAAGCGGAAGATGCGGTTAGACATCATATCCAGCAAAAGATACCTGGATGTGAACAAAGAAACCGGGGAGATATACATCGTTGAGAGGATTGACAGAGAGTACCTCTGTGCAATAAAGACACCGACATGTTTCCTAAAAATGGAAGCTATTGTAGAGAACCCGCAAAGAATATTTTATATCGAAATTGAAATTACGGATATCAATGACAACGCTCCTCACTTCCGACGAGACACTATAAACTTGGATATTATGGAATCAACCTCGGCTGGTGAGAGATTCTCTGTTAATAATGCTGTTGACCCCGATCTTGGATCAAATTCAGTTAAAACATACCTTCTGAGCCAAAGTGAGCACTTTGACATAGAAATTCAAACCGGAAGAGACGGATCCAAATTTGCTGATTTAATATTAAAGAAGGGTTTAGACCGAGAAAAGCAAGCAGTACACAATTTAATACTCACTGCTGTGGATGGCGGAGTCCCCACTCGCACAGGCACAGCCAGTATCGTTGTCCGTGTGGTAGATACTAATGACAACGCCCCAACTTTCGAAAAAGATAATTATGACGTTAATATTACGGAAAACTCTCCTGTTGGAAGTCTTGTCATGAAACTGAATGCTACAGATTTAGATGAGGGATCAAATGCGCAGATCGAATACACGTATAGTTTGTACACATCAGAAAAAACGCAAGAGACATTTAACTTGAATCCATCCACTGGTGAAATAACAGTTAAGGGAATGCTGAATTTTGAAGATATTCGTAATTATGAAATGGAAATCATAGCGATGGATAAAGGAGCCAATAGTTTATCAGGTCAGTGCAAATTAAACATTTCTGTAGCAGATATGAATGACAATCATCCAGAAATATCCATCAAATCATTTCAAAGTCCGATAAAAGAAAATGAACTGTTAGACACAGTGATAGCTGTAGTTAGTGTCAGTGATAAAGACTCAGGTGACAATGGAGTGGTTGATCTTCATATTCCAGATAATATGCCTTTCAGACTGAGGGAATCCTCTGATAACTATTATGAATTAGTAGTGTCAGAGCCGTTAGACCGCGAGAAGGTTCCAGAATATGACATCACTTTCACTGTTACAGACAGAGGCTCTCCTCCTTTATCTGACAATGAAACTATGACGTTAGAACTGCTGGATGTTAATGACAATGTTCCACAGTTCCCTCAGTCATTTTATACTATACGTGTAACGGAGAATAACGCACCTGGGGCCTTGCTCAGTTCACTCACTGCGTTTGACCCTGACCTCCATGAAAACCAGTATCTAGTTTATTTCATCCTTGAGAAGGAGATAGCCAACACCTCCATGTCCATGCTGTTCTCCATCAATCCAGAGAACGGTAATCTTTACGCACTGAAAACTTTTGACTATGAGATCGAGAAGGAGTTTCTTTTCCACATCGAGGCCAGAGACTCTGGCTCTCCTCCACTCAGCAGTAACGTGACTGTCCACATCATCATTGTGGACCAGAACGACAACGCTCCAGTTATTGTGTCTCCATGGCGCGCGCATGGCTCAGTGGTGGAGGAAAAGATCCCCAGATCCACCGACAAAGGCTCTCTGGTTGCCAAGGTGATAGCCTTAGACACCGACTCGGTGCACAACTCTCGGATTACCTACCAGTTTCTACAGGTGACTGACGCCACCTTGTTCAGTCTGGACCAATACAACGGAGAGATCCGGACTATGAGGATGTTCAGTTACAGAGATCCGCGCCACCAGAGACTGGTTGTTGTTGCCAAGGACAACGGGGAGCCTGCTCTCTCTGCTACAGTCACCATCAAGCTGTCCACAATGGAGACTGCAGTCAAGGCCTACTCTGACATGACTGAGGTGCCTCTAGAATACGACATCTTTTCAGACCTAAACCTGTATTTGGTCATCGGTCTGGGCTCGGTGTCATTTCTCCTGCTGATCACCATACTGGTCACCATCGTGCTCAAGTGTCAGAAACCCAAGCCCAGCAAAGCGGCTCCTCCCTGCAGGAACAGTGTGATCAGTGAGAGGAACTCCACCATCGCAGATTCCACTCTGGTCTCCAACGATGCCTACTGGTACAGTCTGTTTCTAGCAGAGACCAGGAAAGGAAAGCTGGTGGTCAGACAGCCTGTGCCAAAGGGCTCCAGATACATCGTGTCCAGTATACCAAGAGGCACAGGACTGACAGACACAAGTGACTCAGCAGCTTCCACTTTGCAGGTGAGACTCTTTTGTGATCCAAGACTTGCAAGTGTTGTAACACTGTTATACCACATGTGAGTTGAAACATTCATGGGCAGACACTTTTCAAATACCTAGAGAGGACAATCAACTTTGCAAACTTTCTTTTTGAAAAGTGTCTTTTTTATTTTAGCTTTTCAGTCAGAAGAACATACTTTGATTAGTATTAGGACAAAGACTCTACCAAAACGAGAACACAAAAGGTAAAACAAACAAACAAACCAAAAAACAAAAAACAACCGGTCTCTAAGACAGCTAGATACGATGATTAATACTTGTGATACACAACAGTAATTTATGTTTTTTATTAAAACATCGATGCCAGGGTCTGTTTCTTACGCGCAGCGTCGCTGTTTCTCAGCCATATATACTTTCTTACATCACGGTCGCCATGGCACTTATCGTTTTACTGATACAGAGAGAGCGGCGAATGGACTGCTACTGTTGTTTGGATTTGAAGGATATCTCAGTGTCTGTTCTTCATTTGGGAATTTGGCTGAAGCTTTACAGCATTACTAAATCCGACGCGGAATGGTTTAGACTACGCTGAAGAAAACGACGATCTGTGGTAACAATGGGAGGTTTTATCTGTTCTGAAAACTGGAAAAGGTATGTGCCGACAATTCTTCTTTTCAGTGTCACCTTAAATTTCGCGTCAGCTGTGACACACTATTCTGTCCCAGAGGAGCTCGAAGAAGGCTCTGTAGTCGCAAATTTAGCTGGAGATTTGGGACTAGAAGTGAAAGCCTTAGTCGAACGCAAAATGCGCATCGAGACCATAACCAATCGCAAATACCTGGACGTGAACAAAGAAACAGGGGAGCTGTACATCGTTGAACGGATCGACAGGGAGGCACTCTGTCCCGCAAAGACATCATGTTATCTCAAAATGGAAGCAATAATTGAAAACCCCAAAAGAATATTCTATATCGAATTGGAGATAATGGACATAAATGACAACGCACCTCATTTTAGAAGAGACACAATAGATTTAGATATTTCAGAGGCTACGCAGGCTGGTGAACGCTTTTCTGTGAGCAATGCAGTTGATCCAGACGTTGGTTCAAACTCTGTAAAAACGTATCACTTGAGCGAAAGCGATTATTTTACAATAGACATTCAAACCGGAAGAGACGGATCCAAATTTGCTGATTTAATACTAAAAAAGACTTTGGATCGAGAGAAACAGGCTGTTCATTATTTAATACTCACAGCTGTAGATGGCGGTATGCCTTCTCGTTCTGGTACTGCCAGCATTATTGTTCATGTATTAGACACAAACGACAACGCCCCTGCATTTGAGGAAGAGAGCTACCACGTCAGCGTAATGGAAAATTCTCCCATTGGAAGTCTTGTTATTCATGTAAATGCAACAGATTTAGATGAAGGATCAAATTCTGATTTAATATACTCATACAGTTTATATACATCAGAGAAAACTCAAGAAACTTTTAATTTAAACCCAAACACTGGTGAGATTACTGTTAAAGGAGTATTAAATTATGAAGATTTCAGGATTTATGATATGGAAATTATAGCAACTGATAAAGGAGCTAATAGTTTGTCAGGACAATGTAAACTAAAAATTCTCGTCGAGGACATGAATGACAATCACCCAGAAATATCTATTAAATCATTTCAGAGTCCAGTCAATGAAAACATAGAATTAGACACAGTGATAGCTGTAGTTAGTGTCAGTGATAAAGACTCAGGTGACAATGGAGTGGTTGATCTTCATATTCCAGATAATATGCCTTTCAGACTGAGGGAATCCTCTGATAACTATTATGAATTAGTAGTGTCAGAGCCGTTAGACCGTGAGAAGGTTCCAGAATATGACATCACTTTCACTGTTACAGACAGAGGCTCTCCTCCTTTATCTGACAATGAAACTATGACGTTAGAACTGCTGGATGTTAATGACAATGTTCCACAGTTCCCTCAGTCATTTTATACTATACGTGTAACGGAGAATAACGCACCTGGGGCCTTGCTCAGTTCACTCACTGCGTTTGACCCTGACCTCCATGAAAACCAGTATCTAGTTTATTTCATCCTTGAGAAGGAGATAGCCAACACCTCCATGTCCATGCTGTTCTCCATCAATCCAGAGAACGGTAATCTTTACGCACTGAAAACTTTTGACTATGAGATCGAGAAGGAGTTTCTTTTCCACATCGAGGCCAGAGACTCTGGCTCTCCTCCACTCAGCAGTAACGTGACTGTCCACATCATCATTGTGGACCAGAACGACAACGCTCCAGTTATTGTGTCTCCATGGCGCGCGCATGGCTCAGTGGTGGAGGAAAAGATCCCCAGATCCACCGACAAAGGCTCTCTGGTTGCCAAGGTGATAGCCTTAGACACCGACTCGGTGCACAACTCTCGGATTACCTACCAGTTTCTACAGGTGACTGACGCCACCTTGTTCAGTCTGGACCAATACAACGGAGAGATCCGGACTATGAGGATGTTCAGTTACAGAGATCCGCGCCACCAGAGACTGGTTGTTGTTGCCAAGGACAATGGGGAGCCTGCTCTCTCTGCTACAGTCACCATCAAGCTGTCCACAATGGAGACTGCAGTCAAGGCCTACTCTGACATGACTGAGGTGCCTCTAGAATACGACATCTTTTCAGACCTAAACCTGTATTTGGTCATCGGTCTGGGCTCGGTGTCATTTCTCCTGCTGATCACCATACTGGTCACCATCGTGCTCAAGTGTCAGAAACCCAAGCCCAGCAAAGCGGCTCCTCCCTGCAGGAACAGTGTGATCAGTGAGAGGAACTCCACCATCGCAGATTCCACTCTGGTCTCCAACGATGCCTACTGGTACAGTCTGTTTCTAGCAGAGACCAGGAAAGGAAAGCTGGTGGTCAGACAGCCTGTGCCAAAGGGCTCCAGATATATCGTGTCCAGTATACCAAGAGGCACAGGACTGACTGACACTAGTGACTCAGCAGCTTCTACTCTGCAGGTATGAACATATATGAATTTTCTCATGTACGTCTTCGTGTTTGCCATAATTTAACTTGCAGTTTCCCTACGTATAGTATTAAGAAATAACGCCTCTAAATGGTTGGAAAAAAATCCAACAAAAATGCTTTCATCGATATCTGAAGCAGTCACACAACACTCACGTTCAAACTTTAAAACGTCGTTGCTTTGTTAAGTAAACTGATTTCAAACAGTTTCTTACAATTTACAAAGGGTGGCGCTGTTCACTCGATAAAATTACTAACCCACGTTCGCCATGACAGGAAATGTAAAAGCGGTGCAGCCTCAAAGAGCCGGAGAGCTCCGTGGTGCTGAAACATACATTTAAGGCGAGAAAGGCAACATTGCTTTTATAGGGGTCAATATATTCACGGATTAAAATTTCCAACAACAGGGTTGGACGGAGACCTTGAAGTAAAGATTTTAAATGAGTGGATACAGTGCGTTATTTGAACTGACGTTTTAATAGCCGTGAATAGAAGAACAATAATGCGGTCTGAGGTAACAATGCAGTCACGAAAAAGGTATGTGGCGTTTGTTATTTTTTCTTTCGTTCATCATGTAACTGCCTCAGTGACTCATTACTCAATACCAGAGGAGATGAAAGAAGGATCAGTTGTCGCAAACCTTGCTAACGATCTCAGCTTGGATGTTACAACACTGAATCAGAGGAAGATGCGTCTCGACATCATTGCAAATAAGAAATATCTGGACGTGAACAAAGAGACTGGTGAACTGTATATTGTTGAGAAGATTGACAGAGAATATCTTTGTACAAAAATGCTGACATTGTGCTACTTGAAAATGGAAGTAATATTAGAAAACCCTGTACGAATTTTTAATATAGAAGTAGAAGTTTTGGACATGAACGACAACGCCCCACAATTTCGAAGAGACGTCATACATTTAGACCTATCTGAGGCGACACCAAAAGGAGAGAGATTCTCTCTCAGTAATGCAGTTGATCCTGATGTTGGAAGTAATTCAGTTAAAACGTATCATTTGAGTGAAAGTGAACACTTTAATATTGAAGTTCAGACTGGAAGAGATGGGTCTAAGTTTGCAGAATTGATCTTGAAACAGACGTTAGATCGAGAGCAGCAAGCTGTTCATAATTTAATACTCACAGCTGTAGATGGAGGCACACCTGCTCGTTCTGGTACTGCAAGTGTTATTGTTCGTGTTTTGGACACAAATGATAACGCTCCTGTATTTGACAAAGCGAGTTATAATATAAAAGTAATGGAAAATTCTCCCATTGGAAGCCTTGTCATTCATCTCAATGCAACAGATTTAGATGAAGGATCAAATTCTGATTTAACATACTCATACAGTTTATATACGTCAGAGAAAACACAAGAAACATTTAATCTGAATCCTTCAACTGGTGAAATTACTGTTAAAGGAATGTTAAATTATGAAGACTTTAAGATTTATGATATGGAAATTATAGCAACTGATAAAGGAGCTAATAGTTTGTCAGGGCAATGTACTATAAAGATTCTGGTTGAAGACATGAATGACAATCACCCAGAAATATCTATTAAATCATTTCAGAGTCCAGTCAATGAAAACATAGAATTAGACACAGTGATAGCTGTAGTTAGTGTCAGTGATAAAGACTCAGGTGACAATGGAGTGGTTGATCTTCATATTCCAGATAATATGCCTTTCAGACTGAGGGAATCCTCTGATAACTATTATGAATTAGTAGTGTCAGAGCCGTTAGACCGTGAGAAGGTTCCAGAATATGACATCACTTTCACTGTTACAGACAGAGGCTCTCCTCCTTTATCTGACAATGAAACTATGACGTTAGAACTGCTGGATGTTAATGACAATGTTCCACAGTTCCCTCAGTCATTTTATACTATACGTGTAACGGAGAATAACGCACCTGGGGCCTTGCTCAGTTCACTCACTGCGTTTGACCCTGACCTCCATGAAAACCAGTATCTAGTTTATTTCATCCTTGAGAAGGAGATAGCCAACACCTCCATGTCCATGCTGTTCTCCATCAATCCAGAGAACGGTAATCTTTACGCACTGAAAACTTTTGACTATGAGATCGAGAAGGAGTTTCTTTTCCACATCGAGGCCAGAGACTCTGGCTCTCCTCCACTCAGCAGTAACGTGACTGTCCACATCATCATTGTGGACCAGAACGACAACGCTCCAGTTATTGTGTCTCCATGGCGCGCGCATGGCTCAGTGGTGGAGGAAAAGATCCCCAGATCCACCGACAAAGGCTCTCTGGTTGCCAAGGTGATAGCCTTAGACACCGACTCGGTGCACAACTCTCGGATTACCTACCAGTTTCTACAGGTGACTGACGCCACCTTGTTCAGTCTGGACCAATACAACGGAGAGATCCGGACTATGAGGATGTTCAGTTACAGAGATCCGCGCCACCAGAGACTGGTTGTTGTTGCCAAGGACAACGGGGAGCCAGCTCTCTCTGCTACAGTCACCATCAAGCTGTCCACAATGGAGACTGCAGTCAAGGCCTACTCTGACATGACTGAGGTGCCTCTAGAATACGACATCTTCTCAGACCTAAACCTGTATTTGGTCATCGGTCTGGGCTCGGTGTCATTTCTCCTGCTGATCACCATACTGGTCACCATCGTGCTCAAGTGTCAGAAACCCAAGCCCAGCAAAGCGGCTCCTCCCTGCAGGAACAGTGTGATCAGTGAGAGGAACTCCACCATCGCAGATTCCACTCTGGTCTCCAACGATGCCTACTGGTACAGTCTGTTTCTAGCAGAGACCAGGAAAGGAAAGCTGGTGGTCAGACAGCCTGTGCCAAAGGGCTCCAGATACATCGTGTCCAGTATACCAAGAGGCACAGGACTGACAGACACTAGTGACTCAGCAGCTTCCACACTGCAGGTGAGAAAGTAATCAACAATTTTGTTTTAATAAGTGTCCTTTATCGCTGAGTCACATTTTGTCTTACAGTGTCGATTTTTCTGGTGTGATTCAACTTCAAAATCAAAGCTTATATAGAACGTTGATAAATCTAGACATTCTTGCCGATAATATTACATTTATCGTCACACTGGTATAAATCATTTAAATTAAAAGTTATATTAGTTTAAACGCAGTCAAAAGAGACTTGCAAAAACCCAAAAGGTGGCGCTGTTTTGTCAGCAAAATCCCAACCCATGAACGTAATGACAGTGTATCAGAGGGAGGATTTTTTTTCAAACAACCGAACAGTTCCGTGGACCTAAGACTCCTTTCCGAAAAGGCACTTTCGCTTCCTAACGACGCGATATTATTCGGATTAAAATGATATGAATATGTTTGTGATTACGACCGCCACTGAAAGAATCTGAACTTTGGAAAAGGACATTATATTCTTTGATGTGCGGTGATCGTGCACAAAACGATAGGGTCCGTTGTGACAATGCAGTCCTGCAAAAGGTTCGTACTGCTCGTTTTTCTTATTTTTTTGGTTCGTAACATATCTACTTCAGTGACTCATTACTCCATACCCGAGGAAATGAAAGAAGGATCAGTTGTCGCAAACCTTGCTAACGATCTCAACTTGGATGTGAAAACGCTGAATCAGAGGAAGATGCGTCTCGACATCATTGCAAATAAAAAATATCTGGACGTGAACAAAGAGACTGGTGAGCTGAATGTTGTTGAGAAAATAGACAGAGAATATCTTTGCACTACGAAGTCGTCCACGTCTTGTTATCTCAAACTGGAAGTAATCTTAGAAAACCCACTAAGAATTTTTAATATAGAAGTAGAAATTTTGGATATGAACGACAACGCCCCACAATTTCGAAGAGACGTCATACATTTAGACATATCTGAGGCGACGCCAAAAGGAGAGAGATTCTCTCTCAGTAATGCAGTTGATCCTGATGTTGGCAGTAATTCAGTAAAAACCTATCATCTGAGTGAAAGTGAATATTTTAACATTGAAGTTCAGACTGGAAGAGACGGGTCGAAGTTTGCCGAATTAATCTTAACAAAGACTTTAGATCGAGAGCAGCAAGCTGTTCATACTTTAATACTCACAGCTGTAGATGGAGGCACACCTGCTCGTTCTGGGACGGTCAGTATTGTTGTTCATGTTTTGGACACAAATGATAACGCTCCTGTATTTGACAAAGCGAGTTATAATATAAAAGTAATGGAAAATTCTCCCATTGGAAGCCTTGTCATTCATCTCAATGCAACAGATTTAGATGAAGGATCAAATTCTGATTTAACATACTCATACAGTTTATATACGTCAGAGAAAACACAAGAAACATTTAATCTGAATCCTTCCACTGGTGAAATTACTGTTAAAGGAATGTTAAATTATGAAGACTTTAAGATTTATGATATGGAAATTATAGCAACTGATAAAGGAGCTAATAGTTTGTCAGGACAATGTACTATAAAGATTCTGGTTGAAGACATGAATGACAATCACCCAGAAATATCTATTAAATCATTTCAGAGTCCAGTCAATGAAAACATAGAATTAGACACAGTGATAGCTGTAGTTAGTGTCAGTGATAAAGACTCAGGTGACAATGGAGTGGTTGATCTTCATATTCCAGATAATATGCCTTTCAGACTGAGGGAATCCTCTGATAACTATTATGAATTAGTAGTGTCAGAGCCGTTAGACCGTGAGAAGGTTCCAGAATATGACATCACTTTCACTGTTACAGACAGAGGCTCTCCTCCTTTATCTGACAATGAAACTATGACGTTAGAACTGCTGGATGTTAATGACAATGTTCCACAGTTCCCTCAGTCATTTTATACTATACGTGTAACGGAGAATAACGCACCTGGGGCCTTGCTCAGTTCACTCACTGCGTTTGACCCTGACCTCCATGAAAACCAGTATCTAGTTTATTTCATCCTTGAGAAGGAGATAGCCAACACCTCCATGTCCATGCTGTTCTCCATCAATCCAGAGAACGGTAATCTTTACGCACTGAAAACTTTTGACTATGAGATCGAGAAGGAGTTTCTTTTCCACATCGAGGCCAGAGACTCTGGCTCTCCTCCACTCAGCAGTAACGTGACTGTCCACATCATCATTGTGGACCAGAACGACAACGCTCCAGTTATTGTGTCTCCATGGCGCGCGCATGGCTCAGTGGTGGAGGAAAAGATCCCCAGATCCACCGACAAAGGCTCTCTGGTTGCCAAGGTGATAGCCTTAGACACCGACTCGGTGCACAACTCTCGGATTACCTACCAGTTTCTACAGGTGACTGACGCCACCTTGTTCAGTCTGGACCAATACAACGGAGAGATCCGGACTATGAGGATGTTCAGTTACAGAGATCCGCGCCACCAGAGACTGGTTGTTGTTGCCAAAGACAACGGGGAGCCTGCTCTCTCTGCTACAGTCACCATCAAGCTGTCCACAATGGAGACTGCTGTTAAGGCCTACTCTGACATGACTGAGGTGCCTCTAGAATACGACATCTTTTCAGACCTAAACCTGTATTTGGTCATCGGTCTAGGCTCGGTGTCATTTCTCCTGCTGATCACCATACTGGTCACCATCGTGCTCAAGTGTCAGAAACCCAAGCCCAGCAAAGCGGCTCCTCCCTGCAGGAACAGTGTGATCAGTGAGAGGAACTCCACCATCGCAGATTCCACTCTGGTCTCCAACGATGCCTACTGGTACAGTCTGTTTCTAGCAGAGACCAGGAAAGGAAAGCTGGTGGTCAGACAGCCTGTGCCAAAGGGCTCCAGATACATCGTGTCCAGTATACCAAGAGGCACAGGACTGACTGACACCAGTGACTCAGCAGCTTCTACTCTGCAGGTATGGGAAGACCTCATTTAAACATCTGATTGGCAAAGACATTCTGATAATGTCTGCCAATTATACTTTAAATTGAGCATACAAATCATTACATTGTAAAGCAGCCATTGTTTGGTACTCGCAATATTGAAGAATTGCACTGTATACTCTTTCCAAGTATATACTCCAATTAGAAACCAAACTCTCAAAATGCGCAATGTATTGTTAGAATCAATACTGAAACTTATAAACAGTCTTCATTATGGTAACACATTTTAAACCATGATATCATTTAAACATTCACTCGATCTTAAAGTGAATGCATTATTGCAAATTTTGCCCCTTACAGAAATATATATTTTTTCTCGGACATGGTAGATAGTGATGGCTGAAAGTCGACATGCACGAGGCAGGTGTTTGTGTTGCTTGTGGCAATATATCTAAAACAACAAAATAGTTATGGACGGAATTCAGAAAATCAATTGAAATAAAAACGAAACACGGGTGAAAAGTATCGTATTTTACCACACGTAAATGTTTTTTTGTTTTTTTTTTTACTCACGCAGATCGCTGCATAGAAGTAAAAAAACAAGGCAATAGCTACTACATCATATATTTAGACTGATGGAATATTATATAGCATGTGTGTAGTTCAAATCAAAGTAAACATAAGTACATTTAAAAGTACTAAAAAAAACAAACAATGAAAATATCAAACAAACCAAAAACAAATTCTGATTGTTGCCCAAAACAAGATAAAAAAATAAGGAAAAGCAAGTTAAATATGTAATTCAGTTCTTCTTTGAACTAAAATTAATGTTCACACAGAATTTATTTTCTTTTAACGACACCTTGACATCCACGACATTTTAGGCGGTGCGAACGCTCACGAAATACTGTTCACGTCGCTGCTCTCCACAAAAACTTACTCTCTGATGCCGTCATCATTTTCCTGATAGTTCATTGGTGGCTAAGTGGGCAGACATATTACACGCAAACGTCTGCTGATAGACGCAACATTTTTCTTTAAGACCCTCGTTGACTTCCATCATTGAATACAAAAGGACTGTGGTCCTCTCTCCAACATCACATACCAAGATTTTTAATACGGATTTTCTTCGATGGCTCGTCATATTCGTCTGTATTCCCTGGGAGGGTATGTTTCCATATTTATCTTTCTTTCTGCCATCATGCATATGGCATCTGCCGTCACCCATTATTCTGTCCCCGAAGAAATGGAGGAAAGATCTGTCGTTGCTAATTTAGCAACTGATTTGGGACTAGACGTGAAGACTCTGAATAAAAGAAAAATGCGCGTTGACGTTGTAGGTAATAAAAAATATCTTGACATCAACAAAGACACAGGAGAGCTGTTCATTTCAGAAAGAATAGACAGAGAGCTTTTATGCCCACTGAAGACAACAACGTCATGCTTTCTCAGACTAGACGCTACAATTGAAAATCCAATACGAATGTTTAATATTGAGGTGGAAATTATGGATATTAATGATAACGCTCCTCATTTTCGACGAGGGACGATGCATTTGGACATTTCTGAGTCAAGCCCCGTTGGAGAGAGATTCTCATTGAATAATGCTGCGGACCCAGATGTTGGAATGAATTCCGTGAAAGATTACCACCTGAGCTCAAGTGAACACTTCTCTATTGAAATTCAGACCGGGAGAGATGGGACAAAGTTTGCAGATTTGATTCTGAAAAAAGCTTTGGATCGAGAGCAGCAGGCTGTTCATAATCTAATACTGACTGCTGTGGACGGTGGAGTTCCCACGCGCACAGGTACAGCCAGTATCATTGTTCGCGTGCTCGATGTGAACGACAACGCCCCTTCATTTGACAAAGACAAATACGTCATAGATGTGATGGAAAACTCCCCGATTGGTAGTCTAGTGATCAAATTAAACGCCACTGATTTAGACGAAGGATCAAATTCTGATATTGTTTATTCATATAGTTTATATACATCAGAGAGAACACAACAGGTGTTTAACTTGAATCCAGAAAATGGTGAAATCAGAGTGAAAGAGATGATAAATTATGAAGACTTTAAGCTCTATGAAATGGAAGTTATTGCCAGCGATAAGGGGCCTAGCTCCTTATCTGGACAGTGTAAACTGACAATACAAGTGACAGACATGAATGACAATCATCCAGAAATATCCATCAAATCATTTCAAAGCCCGATCAAAGAAAATGAACCGTTAGACACAGTGATAGCTGTAGTTAGTGTCAGTGATAAAGACTCAGGTGACAATGGAGTGGTTGATCTTCATATTCCAGATAATATGCCTTTCAGACTGAGGGAATCCTCTGATAACTATTATGAATTAGTAGTGTCAGAGCCGTTAGACCGTGAGAAGGTTCCAGAATATGACATCACTTTCACTGTTACAGACAGAGGCTCTCCTCCTTTATCTGACAATGAAACTATGACGTTAGAACTGCTGGATGTTAATGACAATGTTCCACAGTTCCCTCAGTCATTTTATACTATACGTGTAACGGAGAATAACGCACCTGGGGCCTTGCTCAGTTCACTCACTGCGTTTGACCCTGACCTCCATGAAAACCAGTATCTAGTTTATTTCATCCTTGAGAAGGAGATAGCCAACACCTCCATGTCCATGCTGTTCTCCATCAATCCAGAGAACGGTAATCTTTACGCACTGAAAACTTTTGACTATGAGATCGAGAAGGAGTTTCTTTTCCACATCGAGGCCAGAGACTCTGGCTCTCCTCCACTCAGCAGTAACGTGACTGTCCACATCATCATTGTGGACCAGAACGACAACGCTCCAGTTATTGTGTCTCCATGGCGCGCGCATGGCTCAGTGGTGGAGGAAAAGATCCCCAGATCCACCGACAAAGGCTCTCTGGTTGCCAAGGTGATAGCCTTAGACACCGACTCGGTGCACAACTCTCGGATTACCTACCAGTTTCTACAGGTGACTGACGCCACCTTGTTCAGTCTGGACCAATACAACGGAGAGATCCGGACTATGAGGATGTTCAGTTACAGAGATCCGCGCCACCAGAGACTGGTTGTTGTTGCCAAAGACAACGGGGAGCCTGCTCTCTCTGCTACAGTCACCATCAAGCTGTCCACAATGGAGACTGCAGTTAAGGCCTACTCTGACATGACTGAGGTGCCTCTAGAATACGACATCTTTTCAGACCTAAACCTGTATTTGGTCATCGGTCTGGGCTCGGTGTCATTTCTCCTGCTGATCACCATACTGGTCACCATCGTGCTCAAGTGTCAGAAACCCAAGCCCAGCAAAGCGGCTCCTCCCTGCAGGAACAGTGTGATCAGTGAGAGGAACTCCACCATCGCAGATTCCACTCTGGTCTCCAACGATGCCTACTGGTACAGTCTGTTTCTAGCAGAGACCAGGAAAGGAAAGCTGGTGGTCAGACAGCCTGTGCCAAAGGGCTCCAGATACATCGTGTCCAGTATACCTAGAGGCACAGGACTGACAGATACTAGTGACTCAGCAGCTTCCACACTGCAGGTATGGGAAACATAGCATGCTTTAAACACAGATGTACTTTGTGAATATTCATCAAGTTCACTCTGAAGTAAATCTGGCATGTATGGTGCTCTTGACATGTCAGGAATTGAAAATGTGTACTCTCCTCTTAAGTCATTTTAAACTATTATGCATAACAACTGCCTAAAATGAATCATACACCATAAGCAAAAATGTAATCATGTACATGTTATATACATCTTCATACCGATACTGGTAGCCAATTTATACTCAGATCTTGATACATTTTTATGAACTTTCATAACTAATTTGACAAATAATGTATTCCTCCCCTTTCCTAAATAGATTCTTTTCTCATTATTTAAGGATATATATTTTTGCATATATTAGATATTCGATGAAGAAATTAGGCCAAATATGCGGCTCATTGACATCATACCAAATAAAAACTAAATCTCAGTAGTAATTATGGATCACCCACGGATACATTTGATTACATCATGTTTGGCACTGTTTTTACGCACGGACAGCCGTGCGTAAAAGGCGCAGAGCACGAATAAGAATTAGAATAAGAACCCGTGATTAATACTCTATACCTTGACAAGGTAAGGAAAACATTTTACCAAAACGTTCCTGAAAAAAAAAATACAAATATGTTTTATACAGAAACTAAACATTACTTCATTAGATTTTCTGAATTCAACCTCCCAACCAGGGAATACAAGTTTAGTAATTAGAGCTGAAAGCGTCACCAAACGATTTATTTCCCGCTTCCTAAACTGTGATTAAACCTCCCTCAAGCTGTCTTAGTTTTAAATAAGATACATTTTCTGTTTTAAAAAGTTGCAAAGGCTCAGACAAACTACTTTCGTCGCTGCTCCCCACGAAAACAACTCACTGATGATGTCACCACTCTCGCGAGAGTTTATTGGAGGATGGACAGTCAGACATTCTGTCAGACGAACGTCACTCTTGGTCTAAGCGTGGAGAAGCGTTTTCTTTTAAGATCCTCGTTTCGTTTGTGAATTCAACAAAAAGGACGGACTATCCGCGTTTCAGCTCGTTTCAAAGTTATAACTACGGAGTCTGCACGATGACGCGTGTGGGACTATGTTTCGGTGGAGGGTACGTTTCCGTATTTATCTTTTTTTCTGCCATCATGACCACAGTATTAACCGTCACCCATTATTCTGTCCCCGAAGAAATGGAGGAAGGATCAGTCGTTGCTAATTTAGCAACTGATCTGAGGTTGGATGTAAAGACACTTCAGGAAAGAAAAATGCGCATAGATGTTGTAGCCAATAAAAAATATCTTGACATTAACAAGGACACCGGGGAGCTGTTCATTTTAGAAAGAGTAGACAGAGAGTTTTTATGCCCTTCGAAGACAACCACATACTGCTTTCTTAAACTGGACGTTACAATTGAAAATCCAATACGAATGTTTAATATTGAGGTGGAAATAACAGATATTAACGACAACGCTCCTCATTTTCGTCGCGGAACGATGCATTTGGACATTTCTGAATCAAGCCCCGTTGGAGAGAGATTCTCATTGAATAATGCTGCGGACCCAGATGTTGGAACTAATTCTGTGAAAGATTACCACCTGACCTCAAGTGAACATTTTGCACTCGAAATTCAGACCGGGAGAGATGGGTCAAAGTTTGCAGATTTGATTCTGAAAAAAGCTTTGGATCGAGAGCAGCAGGCTGTTCATAATCTAATACTGACTGCTGTGGACGGTGGAGTTCCCACGCGCACAGGTACAGCCAGTATCATTGTTCGCGTGCTCGATGTGAACGACAACGCCCCTTCATTTGACAAAGACAAATACGTCATAGATGTGATGGAAAACTCCCCGATTGGTAGTCTAGTGATCAAATTAAACGCCACTGATTTAGACGAAGGATCAAATTCTGATATTGTTTATTCATATAGTTTATATACATCAGAGAGAACGCAACAGGTGTTTAACTTGAATCCAGAAAATGGTGAAATCAGAGTGAAAGAGATGATAAATTATGAAGACTTTAAGCTCTATGAAATGGAAGTTATTGCCAGCGATAAGGGGCCTAGCTCCTTATCTGGACAGTGTAAACTGACAATACAAGTGACAGACATGAATGACAATCATCCAGAAATATCCATCAAATCATTTCAAAGCCCGATCAAAGAAAATGAACCGTTAGACACAGTGATAGCTGTAGTTAGTGTCAGTGATAAAGACTCAGGTGACAATGGAGTGGTTGATCTTCATATTCCAGATAATATGCCTTTCAGACTGAGGGAATCCTCTGATAACTATTATGAATTAGTAGTGTCAGAGCCGTTAGACCGCGAGAAGGTTCCAGAATATGACATCACTTTCACTGTTACAGACAGAGGCTCTCCTCCTTTATCTGACAATGAAACTATGACGTTAGAACTGCTGGATGTTAATGACAATGTTCCACAGTTCCCTCAGTCATTTTATACTATACGTGTAACGGAGAATAACGCACCTGGGGCCTTGCTCAGTTCACTCACTGCGTTTGACCCTGACCTCCATGAAAACCAGTATCTAGTTTATTTCATCCTTGAGAAGGAGATAGCCAACACCTCCATGTCCATGCTGTTCTCCATCAATCCAGAGAACGGTAATCTTTACGCACTGAAAACTTTTGACTATGAGATCGAGAAGGAGTTTCTTTTCCACATCGAGGCCAGAGACTCTGGCTCTCCTCCACTCAGCAGTAACGTGACTGTCCACATCATCATTGTGGACCAGAACGACAACGCTCCAGTTATTGTGTCTCCATGGCGCGCGCACGGCTCAGTGGTGGAGGAAAAGATCCCCAGATCCACCGACAAAGGCTCTCTGGTTGCCAAGGTGATAGCCTTAGACACCGACTCGGTGCACAACTCTCGGATCACCTACCAGTTTCTACAGGTGACTGACGCCACCTTGTTCAGTCTGGACCAATACAACGGAGAGATCCGGACTATGAGGATGTTCAGTTACAGAGATCCGCGCCACCAGAGACTGGTTGTTGTTGCCAAAGACAACGGGGAGCCCGCTCTCTCTGCTACAGTCACAATCAAGCTGTCCACAATGGAGACTGCAGTTAAGGCCTACTCTGACATGACTGAGGTGCCTCTAGAATACGACATCTTCTCAGACCTAAACCTGTATTTGGTCATCGGACTGGGCTCTGTGTCATTTCTCCTGCTGATCACCATACTGGTCACCATCGTGCTCAAGTGTCAGAAACCCAAGCCCAGCAAAGCGGCTCCTCCCTGCAGGAACAGTGTGATCAGTGAGAGGAACTCCACCATCGCAGATTCCACTCTGGTCTCCAACGATGCCTACTGGTACAGTCTGTTTCTAGCAGAGACCAGGAAAGGAAAGCTGGTGGTCAGACAGCCTGTGCCAAAGGGCTCCAGATACATTGTATCCAGTATACCCAGAGGCACAGGTCTGACTGACACCAGTGACTCAGCAGCTTCCACTCTGCAGGTACTTCAACTGCTCACTTTAGCTCAGTCTGTGTAAATCGTTATTCCCGCAGGCTGCATTTGTAATTCTTTCCATACATGTTCTTTAAGTAAGGAAATATGAAAAAAAAAATAACAATGATAATATTTTTTGTAGCTTAAATAAGAAACTTAATTCTAAATTCATGACTGTATTTATTGCATCAAACAACATACATTTATGAAAAACAACCAAACCACTACACCAGTATAAAAGTTGGGTTAGTTCATAGTGCAAAACCATACATGATATTTACCGTACCTTTGATGTTGTATTGTGTTTTGAACTCAAAATGCTCACTGGTTTCAATTTTTGCGTGTTTGCTGTCTTCACTGTTAAACATTTTAACAACGATTTTAACAAAGCTTTATATGACCTGTCTTTCCTCTCCCATTCAACAGCTAAAACACCCACAATTAAGAGTAAATCTCCTAATATCACACTTAATATTCAACTAGTGGATAACACATGTAGTTGCTGACTATGTTAAAAAAGTCCAAAAAAAAATGGAAGAAAAATAAGACATTAAATTTATTATTTAAACAAACAGTAAAGGAACACAAATGAAATATCAAAGATAACAGTATAAAGCAACCAACTTGAAGAAAGCGTTGAAAATGACACCTCTCCCAGCACTATCTAAAAAGTCTAATCAATTATAACTTCTGAGTTTCATTTCATCAGAGACATTTCAGAGTGACTTCAGTTTGGGGCCTATATAATCAGTGACATGGTTGTGACTTCACTGTTTTATCACTTAATCTTAAGCAAAGCAGAAACAGAAGCTCTCAAATATGACTTTCTTCACATAAAGAAAGTCTGTGAGTAAATATGTTTTTTCCACTTTGAATAATTTCATTTTCTTGTCATGCATGACCCGCTACCTGTGTTCAAATATACATGCTCCCTGTTATTTAAATCAATGTGAAAAAAACAAAACAAAAACGTTCCGGTCTCCTGTCACCGTGCGTAGTTTAAGATGGAGCTCAGAGTCTGCAGCATTGAAGAGTCAGGAGATGTGTGGGCACCTTTTTGCAATGCAGACTGCTGAACCCACGGTTCAAAGTGACCTTTTTTGCCTTGTGTGAATAATCAAGTGTCAGTTGATTGTTTATTATTTAATGTTAGTTGATACTATCATGTTGACATGATTCTATCTATCTATCTATCTATCTATCTATCTATCTATCTATCTATCTATCTATCTATCTATCTATCTATCTATCTATCTATCTATCTAGGTAAGTATGCTGGTGAGGAATTGGTGAAGAACGCAAAGAAAAATTGTATATTAGAAATGTTTTAACTTATTTTCATACAACTGATTGTAACAGGCTGTGTTATCTGTTGTGAAGGGTCACACTAACAATGCTTAGTTTGTCGTATTTTTCCAAGATAACATTTTATTCATAGTGTCTCAACATCGACTCTGTGATCATAGGATACATACACAAATAATCCTTTTTTGTGCTTGCAATGACCTGACCATTGAATTGCTTGTTTGTTTTTTTCTCCCCACTAAAGTACCCTAAATGAAGGAAGTCCACTCTGCAGCTGGAGGTATGCAGGAGTCTCACTCCCCCGCCCCGGATGCCCTTTTAATGAATGATGTTACAGAATTTAGTGTTTGAATTGTCTTTTGTGTTTCTTTTGTTCCAGTGGATTTTTTTAAAATGGTTTTGTCTTGTTTTATTTCTCTTGGAGGAAATTTCTTATTGCAAAGGGTCACTCAGTTGACATCACATGCAGTTTGCTAAATCTCCTGTGTTAACCTCTTCATGACTACATTTTGGTTACTGTTACTCATACTACAGTCTTATGCTAAACAGCCACTAAAATCCATCTATGCAATAGATGCTCCCAGAGTAATTAACACTCCTTTTGTCAGGATTATGTCCCGCTCCCCACAGTTTTTGTACAGTTTGGCAGAGCCTAAAATGAAATAATATAAAAATATAATGGGGACAAAGACATTAGACTATAATAATTATAATGGATAACACTAAGTCTGATAATCTGTGTTCAGTTCTGCACACAAGCAAAATGGGTGATGCAGATGTAGTAGTATTGCAACAGTATTCCTTTCCTAGTCATTACTTTTGGTGAACAAAGTGAGAGTCAATTATAGTCAGTCCTTGAGCCAGACACTTGTCTCCTAGGCTCATAGAATATTAACCCTTAAATATTAACATCAACATGCTCTTCTGCCTGAAGTTCATTGATCACAGTTCTAAAAAAAACAACAACATTCAATTCAAATAACATTGTTGCTATTTGCAGGCTTTGCATTTTTCACAATCTGGCACACGTCAAGAAAATATTGATATGCCTGAATCACTATGTTCTCAAAAGGATCCTGTGCATGCAGATTAATTTGTGTTCATCCCCTACTGACCCATCACTAATTAGGAGTATATCCTATTTTGAATGTTTGTAAGTGGGAATGGTCTGTGCTGTCTTGTATGATGGGGTTGGTTATAATCCTAACTCTAGTGTTACAGTCTTCACACAGACACAGAATAACACCTTTGAATTTCCTGTCTGCTGTAGTGTGAATTATGACCTAATTCTTTGTGCAGGAGAGGTGCAAAGTGAAACCAGTTACCTAGCAACCGCTTTCCTTCACATAATCTTGGAGCATGGTATTCATTGATAGACCCGCCACCTCACCACTACATGTTCAAGGATCCCCTTTACCCACTCTGCCTGAAGCCCCTGTCTGAGTGACAGACGTCGGCTGCATGAGATATGTCAGTTTGGACAGTCACAGGGCTGTCAGTCCTGTGGTTCTTTTCCAGATCTATCTAATTCTCTCGTCTCATTCGCAGGCATCCACAACCAGCAGCAGCAGTTCCACATAAGGCCTCGCTTTCAGCTGCGTGGATTGACCCTGACCAGAAAGCTTCACAGAGGAAAGAAGAAACCCCTGCCCATAAACCCTATACGCTCTGACCTTTATTCCTCACAATCTGTAGCTGTCATGCTATGACACCAAATGGACTATGGTGGCTAGTCAATGACACAACCCTCCCCCTCTCTTTCTTTAAAGCACATGAAAAGCCAATCAACAACGCCTCTGCGTCCATTCAACATGCATGATAGGACTGCATGGCTTCAACCACACTCCAAGACCTCCATGCAAAAAAAGGAATTCACGGAGGACATTTCACCTATGGATATTTAAAGAAGCCTCAACAAGGACTATTAGAGTGGACACGGGAATGTTGAAATGCCTTTAAGAGACTGTTTTCCCTCTCTAAAAATGAAACATGTTAGATATTACATTTTCAACCTCTGTGATTTGTCTTGCTCCATAACAGCATTGATGTATAATATACAAGTTATTTAAGAAGCGAAACAGCACAATTAACTAAATGTCAGAAAAGCATCAACCTACGATTTTAAAGTATGAAACAAAAGGGAATCAGTATTTTGTGGTAGCTTTTAGTAGTTTTATGTTTTGTACTTGACTGTGTGCTTTATATGTGAGCTAGGCTTAAGCATATGAATGAGTGCTAAGAAGTTAGTGCCAAGTAATAACCAGTACATCAAACAGATAAAAGTGAGCTCTAGCTATTATGTATCTACCTTTCAGTTGTTTATGCATGGATCAATCAAAGTACTTTGATAGCTTTAGATATTTTAAGATATTGAGGAATTCATTTTCTGTGGTTATGCCTCACTGTTTGGTATTTTTAAAAACAAGATGGAAGATTACATTTTAATGGGACCATAATGAAGAAGTACAACAGCATGATACTTACTCATCCGAAATCATAAGATCTTCAGAGAGGGTCAACAGATCTGTAATCTCATTCTTTTTTCCTAGTTTCTAGGCAAGAGGAAAATGGCTGTCAGCTGTGGGACATTTGTGTGGCTTCACATAGTTAATGAACAGTGTACAGTGCTTGAATGCTATGTTCACATATGGGAGTATGGGATTGACTGAACACAAGTAAACAAAGTGTATAACATCTCTTCATGACAACTGTGGATATATCACAAACATGACCTTGTATTTTCACTTTTTTTTATTTTTAAAGCCAAACTCTGGATGTTCTTCAGTTTTAATGTCTTTTGAGGTGTAATATGAAGAGTTAACGTTTACTTTACATTACTCAAACAACATAGCTGTGGCTGATTTCACCCAATGAAAGCTGTGCTCATGTGTATTACTGACTACTGTATGTATCTGCATATGCAACACATGAATATGGATACAGATATGACTGACATATATATTATATGTCTGTATCTATGAATATGCCTTTCTTTTAAAATACAAATGCTGAACTTTTTAAGGTGAACAAAATCGATGTCCTGTGCCAGCAGATTTATGGGCCAACTAGTATGTAACATTCAAAAAATGAGACATCATGTAGTCAAGCTCTTTAGCACAGCTCACATTGTATTACTTGTATAAAATTGTAATGTATTACAGGCAAACATATACAGCAAGTGCTTTTGTACAGTGGTACTTTTCATGGTGCAATATGTAGTAACTTTGTGAGCTTACTGTGTGCTATGGTGTGGTCTGTATGAACTATTAAATACAAAAGCAAAATCGAACAGCATTCTAGATGGTGGACTTCTGAATCTATTGAGCACATCTCTTTGGTGCAATTGCATCATTGTAAAATGAATCTTAATTCTGGTTTAGTTTAAAAGAATCTGTCAAAGAAAGTTTGTGTTGACATCTTAATTGATACAATCAAAGGACCATGTCAAACTGCATCTGTGGTGATAGACTTACTAAATCAAAGGCCTACTTTTCTTTATTACAGTCCCTTTCCTGCCCTTGTCAGCTAGTTAATGAACATGATTAAGTTTCACTGAACATGCTGGTATGAAAAACACTAAGCTAATTTTAAAGCAAATCGTAGATTCTTTTGGGCTTAGAACAGAATCAGTCAGAGTCTGCAGCTTTTGCTGCACTATTACAGTTTATGGAAATGGCAATGTTGCAGTTTTGTTGATTTTGCTGATTCAGGGGCTTTCCAGCCCTTTGAAAGGGTAGTGATAGCTGTACTGCTCGCTTGTATTATCAACTCGTAAAGAAGACTTTACAGTGGCACAGTATGCACAAATATTTTCTAGATATTAAGAGCATGAATTTTTACTTAAATGTGGACCATTCTCATTCTTAAAGTATAGCTCAGAAATGGGCCAAACAGCTATGTAGGCTGGTGTCATTAATATAAAAGCATTCAAATACCAAAGATCCAGGTATTATGCTATACTGTACAATTATATGTTAGGTATGTAGATCCTTACTTGCTGTATAAAATTTACAGTATTTTTATTTGAGGTCTGAAAATTATTATTATTACCTTGCAAGATTTAAAGGCAGTGTTGTATGTGTCTTTTGTGTGTTAGTTCCCAGCTGATACAGTAGCATTCACCCTATTAGAGTAATCTTGAAGGTATCATCTATGTCTGGGAAAATATGTCAAGAATACAGCAGGATAGATCATTTATTGCTCTCTCACTCTTCTTGCTCAGTCACTGACTGACATGTTCTCAGGGCTCACGATTGTCTATCAGGGAGATTATTACACCTGACACATAGACTGGAGTCTTTATCAATGTGATCTCTTAGATCATCCATAAAATGGTGGTAGGTATTTGCCAGAGCCTATTATTAATCCAGAAAGTAGACCTCCCTTCATGCTCAGAGGTGTGGTTTCTATTTTTATCTCATCATGTATGGTAACAAAACCGGGACAGTGACTTTGTGTCACAAAAAAAGAGAAAAGAATACAAAATGTAGATCTTTCATCTACAGCCACATTCTTTCAAGCAGACATATCACCCTTCTGAACTTCCACCCACTGAAATGTAAGTATTTAGTCGATTGAAATATACAGTGTTTATCATATCTGAGTTCTATAAGACATAAAGATGAAGATAGGAATCTATAAAATAATATGCAGTAGGGTGTTGTTTAGCTCAGTCGGTAGAGCATCTGCCCCATGTACAAAGGCTCAGTTCTTGCTGCGACAGCCCAGGATTGAATCCAACCTGTGCTCTTTCCCGCATGTCATTCCCCATCTCTCTCTCCCCACATTCCCTGTCACTCTTGAAGCTGTCTCTGTAAAAAAAGCTCAAAAAGGTTAAACAAATATCTTTAAAAAGTAATAATGTAGTGCTATATAAATTGCTGGTCTGTGTTATCTGAATGCTTAACTGAACTGCATTACTTAACTTCTGCATCCTACAGTGTTGAACTTAAAGTGCAGTGTATTAATGAAGAAATTCTGTTTCTGCTTCCACCTACCGGTTGAAGGAGCATGCAGTATACTTGGTCCCAACCTCAGTGCTCTTGTGGTATTTCGGTAGCACTTAACACACTTACTGAGTGAGGTTGTAACAAGTGCACCAGAGTTTAACTTAAACAGTGCAACAGTGCTTTTCTGGCGCAAAGAGATTTAGTGTGATAAACCCACTTGACAGCAGCAAGAACACATCATTTGAACATTTACAAACCTTTTTTGCCCTTTAGGGCAAAGAGTCCAGTTCTTTCATTCAAAGTATTAATGCAGGAGGCAGTACTCTTTTTTCATATTTTCAGTTTTGGCAAGAATTTGAGTCATTACTTATTTACTCCTTTTTTTAAAAATATCCATCCATACGCATTTATTGACGATCACTAAAGGTTGCATATCACTATGAAATAGCTAAGGGTTCTAGTATAGGTTAAGGCAATGAAAAACTTTTACTTGTAAACTGAGCAACATTCTTTAACAAAATAATTTTAAGCAATTCAAGTGCACAATCTGTGTGAGTCAAAACAAGAGGATAATTTCCACAGGCAGGACAATACCTTAAATGTATAATGGCAGGGGAGACTGGTTCCAGCTAAGTGCCCCTTCTGGGGTCTTCACTGATCACACTCAGGCATCCAGCATGTGAGATGACATCATGACCATCTTTATCCTGGAAAAAAACACAGTGTTAAAAATAAGTAACATTTCTAGGATAAGACTAACCGCATTATGTCTCAACAGTCTAATAAATTCTATGAATATTCACAAGATAATTAGCTGTATGAGATAGCATACTGAAATTTATTTTATGACAATGTAATACAAAAACTCAAAAACTCATCAGTGGGTTTGGTTCAGTGTTGACACTGTTTTGCAGACAATGCATTTTTTGCAGTGCATCTGTCTCTGCTTTTGTCTACCACACATGACCTCATCTCCCCAGAGAAATGAAGTCATGTGTGTGCAGGAGAGTCTGACATTCATTTAATATGCCCTATGCCGCAAAATATATTAGTCGATCTGTAGCACTGAAGAGGTGTGGGTCTTTGTGATGCCTTTTGAATAAAACAAGAATAAAGGCATTTCTATAGGGTCTAGTTTTGATACTTTTGTCTTTGTTTGGAGCAGAGTGAGATAACAAATGTGTCTTTTCTGATCACTACTTGACCCTGAGAGGACACTCTAACACTGTTGTCTGCTGCCCTGGTCCACTGGTACACAAGACACAACAATGCACCAATGTGGAACAAAAAACTAGAACAACCACCAGCTGGCACTAGTACGCTAAGACATGTGCCCATGTTCATCAAGCCAATGTTTTTCTGTGTATTATCATTTATATACAAAAACTAAATAAATGCTTCCCCTTGATACACCTTTATTACAAAAAAATAAATCTTGGAAAAGGGATATGAGTGTGAAAAAGAACATGTATCTCAGATGTTTTAGGAAATTAGCAGCACCAGGTCATGTGGATACAGCTGGCTTTCTTTGTCTGCAGCAGTCACAGCTCCTGCATCCCTCCCCCTCTCTGTTTCTTTCCTTCATGAGCGCTGCTTGATTTCAGCACCATGGACAGTGACCTGCCTGCCGGAGCTGCGTTGCTATGACGACGCGCTGTGCAAGAGCGCGCGGTGTGCTTTAAAGCTGCCAGAAATTTAATATTCACACACACCCCTCCCCTTTCACTTCACAGTGCAGCATCCGCAGGCTGCATACATCAGATGAGCTTTGATTGTAAAATATCATCACTGCTTCTGCCTAGCGAGGGCTGGTAATAATTAAAATTAGGTTATCTTAAATGATCTGGTAGCATTGATGCAGCATGTGGGATGGAGATGGAGACGATGGAGACGGGAACGAGAGAAGGCGTTGCAGAATGCGGCAGCGCTCGTGCACGCGCACGTATATGCGTGACCTAGTTTCAGAATCAATACGTAGCCGTAGCATGTGGGAGGGGTCGTGGATTTTTGTTTTTTTGTTTTTTTTACAATGTAGGTCACTTTATTTCCAAGTAGCTAATGGTGTGATTGTTATTTTTTTCCCTTTTATATCATAATTCATACCGCATTCATGCTCTTCTGCAAGTGGTAAGGTTTCTGCATGAGGCGCCTGGCACTGCCTCAATATCAATAAAGAGCAAAGAAAGCATGAACTCATCGGAGCTGCACTTGCAGGTTTAATCCATGAGATGTCGCTGCCCACCTCAGCAATAAGAGAAAGATTGTGGGAGTGTGCTGAGTAAACCACACGGAATATAAACAGACAGAATGTGAATGTCAAGAGTGTTACATAGATAAAGACCAACACAATAATAAAATAGGTAACGCTACATTCCATTTTTGAATAGTTTAATAATAGATCTGAAGGCGTTTCCCGCAAAGAACTATGCGGTTATAAATCTAGAAGTAATAGAGCCAGTAATAATTGAAGTTGGTACACTATTTGGAAACATAATCAAACAAATGATTGCAAAAACAAATTAGCGTAGCCTTTTCCAGAAAACTCTATTGTTATTACCGTTTTTCTTGTTGCATGAAGTACATGAAAAAAAATCATCTGGTACATAATTTTCATTTTGATCTCGACACACTTAGTTTCCAATAATTGTGATTAATTAAAAACATGTATTGGTTAGTTAGAAACGGATGTCGTAATACAACGAAGGATGAAAATAAAAAAAATAAAATACAATTGTCAGCATAAATTGACATTTCTTTTCAGCAGAATTAAATCCACTATAGGGCAAACTGAGTGAAAAGTATTACCGTCACCACACCATCCTTTCACTGGCAATGGGTGGTGCTGTTACACTATATATGACCACAGTGGTTGTGTGTGAGCGGTTATCCTTTCTACATGTGCATTCAGTAAAGAGACGGTTGAAAGAACGGACTAAACAGCTTTCATTCATCGGTCAGGATGATGGTTCCCGCAGATCTTTGTTGTTTATTACTCGGACGAGGAAACTAATAATTCCAGGAGAATTTTGTTGACGGAATTAAGATCGTCGATTAAAGGTTTTACAATGGCAATAACGGACATCAGAGGACAATGGCTGGATGTGTGGATTTCTTTTTGTCTGGCTCTACTGATCGTGTCTAATTTTCAAGGAATCTCGGCTCAGATTCGATATTCCATTCAGGAAGAATTAAAATTAGGCACGGCAGTTGGAAATGTAGCCAAAGACCTGGGATTAGATCTAGGAAGACTGGCGGACAGGAATCTTCGCGTGGTGTCAGGAACAAAGCAGGATCTGTTTAAGGTAAACCCGAAAGATGGACTTTTGTTAGTAAACCAGAGAGTAGACAGGGAGGAGCTGTGTGCAAAAACTGTTCCATGCATCACAAATCTAAAAGCAGTTGTTGAAAACCCTCTTGAGATGCATCAAATAATAGTTGAAATACTCGATGTAAACGACAATTCGCCTAAATTTCCTGAAGAAAACTACACATTAGAGGTGCTGGAGTCCGCCATAGTTGGATCTCGATTTCAGATAGAAGGAGCACACGACTTGGATGTTGGTTTGAATTCCTTACAATCGTATAGGCTAAGCCATAACCAATATTTTCGCCTGGAAACCGAGGAATTTGGAGAGGATGGAAAGGTTCCTTTCCTTATATTACAGCGACCTTTGGATAGAGAACAAGCCGCTCGACACTGGTTGCTATTAACAGCTACTGATGGAGCAAAACCCTCAAAATCTGGTACTATTAATATTACTGTTATTGTATCGGATGTTAATGACAACCCGCCAGTGTGTGATAAACAGAAATACACCATTACAATAAAGGAAAACGCACCTGCAGGAACATTTTTGCTGACAGTAAATGCATCTGACTCGGATGAGGGGGTGAACGGTGAGATCGAATATTCTTTACGGAGTAAACTCAGAGGACTCTTATCTGAGCCTTTTGAGTTGGATAGTAGAACTGGCAAACTAACTGTTAAAGGTGGTCTTGATTACGAGGAAAAACAAGTCTCTGAGATTAAGGTACTGGCTGCAGACAGAGGCTCCGTGTCTCTATCCACACACTGCAACGTGGTTGTCAGAGTGGAAGACGTGAACGATAACCAACCAGAAATAGACATCACATCCCTTTCAAGTCGCATTCCAGAAGATGCACCTCCTGGAACGGTGGTGGCGTTGATGGGTGTGACAGACCTTGACTCGGGCGTGAACGGACAGGTGGTCTGCAGTGTGCCCGGTCATCTACCTTTTGATTTAAAGCCATCCCCTGACGGGCATTCATATTCTTTGGTCACCAAGGACTACCTAGATAAGGAAACAATACAAATGTATGATATTACAATAACAGCTAAGGATTTAGGGAGCCCTGCGCTGTCATCCACGAAGGTGATACAGGTAGATGTGCTCGATGTCAATGATAATAGTCCTTTGTTCACTGAAAGTCCGTACACTTTTTATGTGCCTGAAAACAATAAGGCTGGGATGTCAGTTTTCTCAGTGAGCGCGACAGATGCTGATGGAGGTGAAAATGCAGCAGTCATATATTCGCTCAACCGTAAGACTCCAGAACCCAGGGTAACCTCCTTTTTAAATATAAATGAAGCCAATGGTACCATTTCAGCTCTGAAAAGTTTTGACTTTGAAACTCTGAAAACGTTCCAGTTCCAAGTTGTTGCCACAGATTCTGGAACTCCGTCACTAAGCAGCAACGTCACAGTGAACGTGTTCATTCTGGATCAGAACGACAACGCTCCAGTCATCCTGTATCCAGTCAGCTCGAACGGTTCTGCTGAAGGTGTGGAGGAGATTCCCCGCAATGTGAACGCAGGACACTTGGTGACTAAAGTCAGAGCCTATGACGCTGATATAGGATATAACGGCTGGTTACTGTTTTCACTGCAGGAAGTTACTGACCACAGTCTCTTTGCTTTGGACCGCTATACAGGACAGATCAGAACACTTCGCTCATTCACAGAGACAGACGAGGCTGAACATAAACTGGTCATACTGGTGAAAGACAATGGGAACGTTTCACTCTCAGCAACAGCTACTATGATTGTCAAAGTTGTGGAACCCAAAGAGGCTTTTGCTGCTTCTGATGTCAAAAGTGCAACTAAAGTTGGCGAAGAGGACAATGTGACTTTTTATCTGATGATAACTTTAGGCACAGTTTCAGTGCTTTTTCTCGTCAGTATCATCGTGCTGATTGCAATGCAGTGCTCAAAATCCACAGACTATACTTCTAAGTATCTACAGGAGCCTAATTATGATGGGACACTGTGTCACAGCATCCAGTACAGGTCTGGAGACAAGCGATACATGTTGGTTGGACCCAGAATGAGTATAGGATCTACTATAGTCCCTGGAAGCCATGCGAATACACTGGTGCTCCCTGACAGGAGGAGGACATCTGGAGAGGTAAGATCTTGAAAAGAAACACCTGAAATGCTAAAATGATTTACAAATATAGAAATCAGTTTGTTGTTTGCTGCTTCTCAAAACAGTCCACAAAATTCTATACATATACTTCCAGGAAAATTATTATGGTGATTATTTTTTATTTACATCATGCTTTTGCACAATACTGTCTAATTGCAGTCCATATGTTATTTAAGACAAATATTTCTTTCATTTGCTGTTTGGACACTGCTAGTTTGACATTGTGCTGTCCATGGTGCTGAGACTTTTTTGCTATTTTGGAATACAATCCCTGGCAAGTAGACATACATAAAAAATCCGTCGATATAATGTTGTTCTGAATAAAATTTCCGTTCCCTACGCAGTTACTATTCTTATATCCGGCCACGTAGTATTAAAACGAGTATATCGTGTATTGAACAAACATCGCTGAGCAGGAGATTAAACGTGCGTCTCTTCTAAATGTCATTTAACAATGCGTACTGTATAAGTGCATATGTTATTATTTGTCCTATAATTTATCTATAAACACACCTGAACACACACCTGAGTTGCATGCTGATTGGGGGTTATTGAGAAAATACCAAACATGTAGTTCGCTTGTTAACCGTGGAGACATGAGGGTGTTTTAGCTCATGAGCACATCGCGTATTCTTTATTATTTGGAATAGAGAAATAGCTAGTTAAGTAAACACTGGTAACACTTTATAGAAGGGAACACATATTCACCATTAACTGTGTGCTTACTAATATGCATATAAGTAGCATACTAGCCCTCTACTAGTAATTATTAAGCACGTATTAACACCTTATTCTACATAGCCTTATTCTACCTCTATTACGCCATGAATTAAAAAAAATCCTATTAACTCTTAATTATTACTTATTGACTGTAAATTCATGCATTGTTGTTTCTGAATAATGATGTGAATGACCAGTGGGTTATTAGGGCATTGTAGTTAATAGCGAATATGTGTCCCCTAATATAAAGTGTTACCAAAACACTTATAATATAGTATTGTAGCCCACTGTCCACATGGTGTCAGTGTGACCTAATGGTTGTGGTGCTCATTTCATAGAGGCCCTGCCCATCTCTGGATTATATCTGATGGAGGTGGTATGCTGATGGAGTACACATCGTAGGCTACGTATTAAGTAATAAATATAGCGGTTACGATTTGTGTGTGAAAGCTTCTGCTTGAGAACCAGAGTATGGGTCCAATTGGACTTGTTTGATGAGCAATTGGATCACTGCATTTGCCTACAAAGAAATCCTTCATGTTTGGCTTCACAATGGAAGAACGAGGACAAAGGCGCCGAGTGAAGTGCTGGTGGCTTGCCGGGATTTTGTTGCTGTGTTTTGTGGAGCGGATTTTGGCTCAGCTAAGATACTCTGTTCCAGAAGAAATACAAGTGGGATCACCTGTTGGAAATGTTGCAAAGGATTTAGGGCTTGACATTGGTACTTTAAAAGACAGGCGGTTTCGCATTGTTTCGGGGCCCAATCACGATCTGTTTCAGTTAAATACAAACAATGGAGTGTTGTATGTTGGACAAATCATGGACCGGGAGAAGATCTGTGGTGGAAACAAGGTCTGTTTGATAAACCTGAAAATTGTTGTTGAAAGTCCGCTGGAAATACATTACGTTGGTGTTGAAATAACGGATGTTAATGACCATTCACCCACTTTCCCAGAACGCGAGCAGCGGCTGGAAATAGCGGAGCACACTCCTCCAGGTACTCGATTCCAAATTCATGCGTCTAGAGACCCTGATGTCGGTACACAGTCAGTCCGATTATATAAATTAAGCCCAAACGAATTTTTTGACATTGAAATCAGAGACAGCGAGGAAGACAAGATCCCGTTTTTAGTGCTGAAAAAGGCGTTGGATAGGGAGCAAAAAGCAGAGCACAATTTCGTGTTAACAGCTCTTGATGGGGGCAGTCCGCCGAAATCTGGGAGCCTGAATTTAACCATAACTGTGCTGGATGCAAATGATAATCGCCCCGTGTTCAGCAAAGATATATATACTGTGTCATTAGATGAAAATGCCCCGATTGGAACTCTTGTGATACAAATAAACGCTACAGATTTAGATGAAGGTTCGAACAGTGAAATTGTATACATCTTTGGAAAAACACAAAAGAAAAAGGTTCAAGACACATTTGAATTAGACAGCGTCACTGGAGAGATTCGAGTGAAAGGAAACGTGGACTTTGAGGACACGGAGGTTTACAGACTAGATTTGCAGGCTTCAGACAGAGGTCAGCCACCTGGGACCGCTGAAAGTAGAGTTGTGATAAAAATAAAAGACGTGAACGACAATAAGCCAGATATTGAAGTAACGTCACTGTCTAACGTGGTCCCAGAAGATTCAAAACCTGGCACGGTTATCTCTCTCATCAGTGTTACTGACAGAGATTCGGGCATGAATGGGAAAGTTATTTGTAAAATCTCAGGTAATGTTCCGTTTGATTTGACGCCTTCCATTGAGGAAAACATGTACTCTCTTGTCACAAAGGGGCGTTTAGACCGAGAGACTCTGTCCCATTATGACATCACAATAACAGCTACCGACTGTGGTGAACCTCCACTTTCCACTGTAAAAACCTTGAGTGTTCAGGTGTCTGATGTGAATGACAACAGACCAATCTTCAGCCAGAATCCATTTGAACTGTATTTAGTGGAAAACAATGCCCCGGGCGCATCGATATTTTCTGTAAGTGCTACTGATGATGATCTCAATGAAAATGCAGCAATATTGTACCACATAGTGAGAGGTGATGGCCTGCAGCGTGATATGACATCTTTCCTGAATGTAAATTCAGATAACGGTCACATTTCCGCCCTAAAAAGTTTTGACTTTGAAACTCTGAAAACGTTCCAGTTCCAAGTTGTTGCCACAGATTCTGGAACTCCGTCACTAAACAGCAACGTCACAGTGAACGTGTTCATTCTGGATCAGAACGACAACGCTCCAGTCATCCTGTATCCAGTCAGCTCGAACGGTTCTGCTGAAGGTGTGGAGGAGATTCCCCGCAATGTGAACGCAGGACACTTGGTGACTAAAGTCAGAGCCTATGACGCTGATATAGGATATAACGGCTGGTTACTGTTTTCACTGCAGGAAGTTACTGACCACAGTCTCTTTGCTTTGGACCGCTATACAGGACAGATCAGAACACTTCGCTCATTCACAGAGACAGACGAGGCTGAACATAAACTGGTCATACTGGTGAAAGACAATGGGAACGTTTCACTCTCAGCAACAGCTACTGTGATTGTCAAAGTTGTGGAACCCAAAGAGGCTTTTGCTGCTTCTGATGTTAAAAGTGCATCAAAGGATGAGGAGGGGAATGATGTGACTTTTTATCTGATAATAACTTTGGGCTCAGTTTCTGTACTTTTTCTCATCAGTATCATCGTGCTGATTGCAATGCAGTGCTCAAAATCCACAGACTATACTTCAAAATATCTACAAGAGCCTAATTATGACGGGACACTGTGTCACAGCATCCAGTACAGATCCGGAGACAAACGGTACATGCTAGTTGGACCCAGAATGAGTATAGGATCTACTATAGTCCCTGGAAGCCATGCGAATACTCTAGTGCTTCCAGACAGGAGACGTCCGTCTATAGAGGTAAGCCCATGTTTTGGATTTAATTGACGCCGTTTTTCACGCACTCATACATTATTTACATGAACATTAAGATATTTTTTTCTGAACTGACACGATTTCCTTCAGAAATACACCAAGGCATATAGCAAGTAATGTTTACAATACGCTGAAGTTTTGCCAATGTCCCTTTTTGTCTCTGTAGAAATTAGAAAATGTGTTAAGGTTACTAACAAGACACCATATGTTACGGTATTATCCATTATTTATATCCCATAGTACTGTCAAATGTGTTTAAACTAACTTTATTGGTCATACATTGAAGTTGGGAGTCACGTTTCATTTGGCATGACTTTTTAAGGAAGACATTTAGGACACATCACGAGGAATGATCTACCAACATAATGGCAAAATCGTAGCGCTGTCCATGGTGCTGACAGTCACACTACAGCCTATTGTGGTCTTTTTTAATATGGAATGTAGGTTTCGTTTTAAAACGTAATGAATTTCATTTGTGGACATTAATAGCCAAACTTGTGGTTTGTATTTTAGCCAACGTACTATAAGCAATTGCTTTTTTATTACAACACTATTGTATTTCAGAAATCTGGGTATATCTTGTACACTGTTGAATCTACTGATTTATATTCATTTGTATTATGAAAAGTATATTAGTACACATTTGAAACTAAATTGTCATCAGATTTATATTGTAACATATGTTGGATTACTTATACTTTCTGTAAAACGAATAAGATTATTTGCTTTTAATTATTTACAGAATGCAGTCGTACAACACTATTAAATTATTGTCCATATAAATTTTACTTTCATCTCTTGTTTTGACACTGCTGGTTTGAAATTGTGCTGTCCATGGTTCTATAATTTTATATTCAAGATATTGTCGTTGTTGTTGTTTTGGGTATAAAATTAATGGTAGATAGAGCTTTGTGTTCTGACCTGTTGTTCTGATTAAAATTTGTTGTCCCTCTTCAGGTCGTATTCCTACGTACAGCCACTTGTTTGTATTAATCAAGGTGCATCCATAGTGTCAGGGCCGGTCCTAGCTATGGGCAATGTGGGCGGCCGCCCAGGGCGCAAATGTGGCCAGGACCGGCGCTGCATAGTGTATTGAACAAACAAAGCTGTGAAGCAGATTTACAGTGCGTGTCTTTTCCATCCTTGCTTTATTATGGTATGGACAGAATTTGATGGTTACAAGTAATTTAATACTGCATCTAATTACAGGTGCTATTATTTGCTTTATCAATTATCCAAAAACACAAACCCTAGTCAAAAGCTGATTGGGGGTTGCTGAGAAAATAGCAAACATGTAGTACATATGCTGGAGAAGGGCTAACATGAGCATTCTTCACAGAGTGGAATATGGGGGCGTTTAAGCTCATCTCATCATGTGGCCGTTTACTACTCGATAGATTGGAATAGAGGAGATAGTAATGAAGTAAAACACTTGTAATATAGTATTGTAACCCACTGTCCACATGGTGTCAGTGTGACCTAATGGTTGTGGTGCTCATTTCATAGAGGCCCTGCCCATCTCTGGGTCATATCTGATGGAGGTGGTATGCTGACGGAGTACACATCGTAGTCTACGTATTGAATAATAAGAATAGCGGTTAAAATTTGTGTGTGAAAGCTCCTGCTTGAGAGTCGTACAATGGGTCCGATTGGACTTGTCTGATGAGTAATTGGATCACTGCATTTGCCTACAAAGAAATCCTTGATTTTTGGCTTCACAATGGAAGAACGAGGACAAAGGCGCCGAGTGAAGTGCTGGTGGCTTGCCGGGATTTTGTTGCTGTGTTTTGTGGAGCGGATTTTGGCTCAGCTAAGATACTCTGTTCCAGAAGAAATACAAGTGGGATCACCTGTTGGAAACGTTGCAAAGGATTTAGGGCTTGACATTGGTACTTTAAAAGACAGGCGGTTTCGCATTGTTTCGGGACCCAATCACTCTCTGTTTCAGTTAAATCAAAACAATGGAGTGTTGTATGTTGGACAAATAATGGACCGGGAGGAGCTCTGTGGTGGAAACAAGGTCTGTTTGATAAATCTGAAAATTGTTGTTGAAAGTCCGCTGGAAATACATTACGTTGGTGTTGAAATAACGGATGTTAATGACCATTCACCCACTTTCCCAGAACGCGAGCAGCGCCTGGAAATAGCGGAGCACACTCCCCCGGGTACTCGTTTCCAAATTCATGCGGCGAGAGACCCCGATGTCGGTACCCAGTCAGTCCGATTATATAAATTGAGTCCAAATGATTTTTTTGATATCGAAATCAGAGAGAGTGAGGAAGACAAGATACCGTCTTTAGTGCTGAAAAAGGCGTTGGATAGGGAGCAAAAGGCAGAACATCATTTCGTGTTAACAGCTCTTGATGGGGGCAGTCCGCCGAAATCTGGGAGCCTGAATTTAACCATAACTGTGCTGGATACAAATGATAATCGACCTGTGTTCAGTAAAGATATATATACTGTGTCATTAGATGAAAATGCCCCGATTGGAACACTTGTCATACAAATAAACGCTACAGATTTAGATGAAGGTTTAAACAGTGATATTGTATACATATTTGGAAAAACGCAAAAGAAAAAAGTGCATGACACATTTGAATTAGACAGCGTCACTGGAGAGATTCGAGTGAAAGGAAACGTGGACTTTGAGGACACGGAGGTTTACAGACTAGAATTGCAGGCTTCAGATAAAGGTCAGCCACCTTGGACTGCTGAAAGTAGAGTTGTGATAAAAATAAAAGACGTGAACGACAATAAGCCAGATATTGAAGTAACGTCACTGTCTAACGTAGTCCCAGAAGATTCAAAGCCTGGCACGGTTATCTCTCTCATCAGTGTTACTGACAGAGATTCGGGCATGAATGGGAAAGTTATTTGTAAAATCTCAGGTAATGTTCCGTTTGATTTGACGCCTTCGATTGAGGAAAACATGTACTCTCTTGTCACAAAGGGGCGTTTAGACCGAGAGACTCTGTCCCATTATGACATCACAATAACAGCTACCGACTGTGGTGAACCTCCACTTTCCACTGTAAAAACCTTGAGTGTTCAGGTGTCTGACGTGAATGACAACAGACCAAATTTCAGCCAGAATCCATTTGAACTGTATTTAGTGGAAAACAATGCCCCGGGCGCATCGATATTCTCTGTAAGTGCTACTGATGATGATCTAAATGAAAATGCAGCAATAATATACCACATAGTGAGAGGTGATGGCCTGCAGCGTGATATGACGTCTTTCCTGAATGTAAATTCAGATAACGGTCACATTTCCGCTCTGAAAAGTTTTGACTTTGAAACTCTGAAAACGTTCCAGTTCCAAGTTGTTGCCACAGATTCTGGAACTCCGTCACTAAGCAGCAACGTCACAGTGAACGTGTTCATTCTGGATCAGAACGACAACGCTCCAGTCATCCTGTATCCAGTCAGCTCGAACGGTTCTGCTGAAGGTGTGGAGGAGATTCCCCGCAATGTGAACGCAGGACACTTGGTGACTAAAGTCAGAGCCTATGACGCTGATATAGGATATAACGGCTGGTTACTGTTTTCACTGCAGGAAGTTACTGACCACAGTCTCTTTGCTTTGGACCGCTATACAGGACAGATCAGAACACTACGCTCATTCACAGAGACAGACGACGCTGAACATAAACTGGTCATACTGGTGAAAGACAATGGGAACGTTTCACTGTCAGCAACAGCTACTGTGATTGTCAAAGTTGTGGAACCCAAAGAGGCTTTTGCAGCTTCTGATGTTAAAAGTGCAACAAAGGATGATGACGGGAATGATGTGACTTTTTATCTGATGATAACTCTGGGCTCAGTTTCAGTACTTTTCCTCATCAGTATCATTGTGCTGATTGCAATGCAGTGCTCAAAATCCACAGACTATACTTCTAAATATCTACAAGAGCCTAATTATGACGGGACACTGTGTCACAGCATCCAGTACAGATCCGGAGACAAACGGTACATGTTAGTTGGACCCAGAATGAGTATAGGATCTACTATAGTTCCGGGGAGCCATGCAAATACACTCGTGTTTCCTGACAGGAGACGTCCGTCTATGGAGGTAAGCCTATGTTTCGCATTTAATTGACGCTATTTTTCAAACACTCATATATTATTTTCATGAGCATTAAAATAACTTCTACTGAACTGACACGATTTCTTTCAGAAATACACCAACGCATATTGCAAGTAATGTTTGTAATACGTTGATGATTTGTCAATGTCCCTTTTTGTCTCTGTAGAAATTAGAAAATGTGTTCAGGTTACTAACAAGACACCATATGTTACGGCATTATACATTATTTATATCGTATAGTACTGTCAAATGGGTTTAAGTTAACTCTATTGGTCAGACATTGAAGTTGGGAATCAAATTTCAGTTGGCATGACTTTTTAAGGAAGACATTTAGGACACATCACGAGGAATGATCTACCAACATAACGGCTAATTTCGTAGCGCTGTCCATGGTGCTGACAGTCACTCTGCAGCCTATTGTGGTCTTTTTCAATATGGAATGTAGGTGTCGTTTTAAACCTTACAGCATTTCTTTGGTGGAATTTAATAGCCAAACTTGTGGTTTGTATTTTAGCCAACGTACAACAAGCAATTGCTTTTTTATTACTACACTATTGTATTTCAGAAATCAGGGTGTATCTTGTACACTGTTGAATCTACTGACTTCTATTCATTTGTATTATGAAAAGTCTATTAGCACACCTCTGAAACTAAATTGTCATCAGTTTTATATTGTAACATATTCTGGATTACTTATACTTCATGTAAAACGAATACGATTGTTTTCTTTGAATTATGTACAGAATGCTTTCGTACAGCACTATTAAATTATACGCCATATACATTTTACTTTTATTTGTTGTTCTGACCCGTTGAAATTGTGCTGTCCATGGTGCTGAAATTTTATTTTCAAGATATTGTCGTTGTTGATGTTTTGGGTATAAAATTAATGGCAGATAGTCCTTGGTGTTCTGGCCTTCTAAATAACATTTGTTTTCCCTATTCAGTTCATATTCCTACGTCCAGCCACGTGTTTCTATTAATCAAAGTGCATCGATACTGTATTGATCAAAATCAAGCCGTAAAACAGAATTACAATGTGACTCTCTTCCATAAATCCGACACAATATGATGATTACATGTAATTTAACAATGCATCTAATTTCAGGTGCTAGTTTGTCTTGTCAATTATCCCCCCCAAAAAAAACAACACACCTGAGTCGTAAACTGATTCGGGGTTGCTGGGAAAATACCAAGCATGCAGTTGATTTGTTAACCTGAGTTTCTCCACAGAGTGAGGCATGGGGGCTTTTGACCTCATCAGCTCATCATGTGGCCTTTTACTACTGGATCAGCATATAGCAGTCGATTGGAATAGAGGAGATAGTAGTGAAGTAGAACACTTGTAATATAGTATTGTAGCCCACTGTCCACATGGTGTCAGTGTGACCTAATGGTTGTGGTGCTCATTTCATAGAGGCCCTGCCCATCTCTGGATCATATCTGATGTAGGTGGTATGCTGACGGAGTACACATCGTAGGCTACGTATTAAGTAATAAATATAGCGGTTACGATTTGCATGTGAAAGCTTCTGTTTGAGAGCCGGAGTATAGGTCCAACTGAACTTGTCTGATGAGGAACTGGACCACTACATTTGCCTACAAAGAAACCCTTGATTTTTGGCTTCACAATGGGAGAACGAGGACAAAGGCGCCGAGTGAAGTGCTGGTGGCTTGCCGGGATTTTGTTGCTGTGTTTTGTGGAGCGGATTTTGGCTCAGCTAAGATACTCTGTTCCAGAAGAAATACAAGTGGGATCACCTGTTGGAAATGTTGCAAAGGATTTAGGGCTTGACATTGGAACTTTGAAAGACAGGCGGTTTCGCATTGTTTCGGGGCCCAATCACGATCTGTTTCAGTTAAATACAAACAATGGAGTGTTGTATGTTGGACAAATCATGGACCGGGAGGAGCTCTGTGGAGGAGCCAAGGTCTGTTTGATAAATCTGAAAATTGTTGTTGAAAGTCCGCTGGAAATACATTACGTTGGTGTTGAAATAACGGATGTTAATGACCATTCACCCACATTTCCAGAACGCGAGCAGCGGCTGGAAATAGCGGAGCACACTCCTCCAGGTACTCGTTTCCAAATTCAAGCGGCGAGAGATCCCGATGTCGGTACACAGTCAGTCCGATTATATAAATTAAGCCCAAATGAATTTTTTGATGTTGAAATCAGAGATAGCGAGGAAGACAAGATACCGTTTTTAGTGCTGAAAAAGGCGTTGGATAGGGAACAAAAGGCAGAACATCATTTCGTGTTAACAGCTCTTGATGGTGGCAGTCCGCCGAAATCTGGGAGCCTGAATTTAACCATTACTGTGCTGGATGCAAACGATAATCGACCTGTGTTCAGCAAAGACATATATACTGTGTCATTAAATGAAAATGTCCCGATTGGAACTCTTGTGATACAAATAAACGCTACAGATCTAGATGAAGGTTTGAACAGTGAAATTGAATACACGTTTATAAAAACGCAAAAGAAAAAAGCGCATGACACATTTGAATTAGACAGCGTCACTGGAGAGATTCGAGTGAAAGGAAACGTGGACTTTGAGGACACGGAGGTTTACAGACTAGATTTGCAGGCTTCAGATAAAGGCCATTTACCATGGACAGCCGAAAGTAGAGTTGTGATAAAAATAAAAGACGTGAACGACAATAAGCCAGATATTGAAGTAACGTCACTGTCTAACGTGGTCCCAGAAGATTCAAAGCCTGGCACGGTTATCTCTCTCATCAGTGTTACTGACAGAGATTCGGGCATGAATGGGAAAGTTATTTGTAAAATCTCAGGTAATGTTCCGTTTGATTTGACGCCTTCGATTGAGGAAAACATGTACTCTCTTGTCACAAAGGGGCGTTTAGACCGAGAGACTCTGTCCCATTATGACATCACAATAACAGCTACCGACTGTGGTGAACCTCCACTTTCCACTGTAAAAACCTTGAGTGTTCAGGTGTCTGATGTGAATGACAACAGACCAAATTTCAGCCAGAATCCATTTGAACTGTATTTAGTGGAAAACAATGCCCCGGGCGCATCGATATTTTCTGTAAGTGCTACTGATGATGATCTAAATGAAAATGCAGCAATAATATACCACATAGTGAGAGGTGATGGCCTGCAGCGTGATATGACGTCTTTCCTGAATGTAAATTCAGATAACGGTCACATTTCCGCTCTGAAAAGTTTTGACTTTGAAACTCTGAAAACGTTCCAGTTCCAAGTTGTTGCCACAGATTCTGGAACTCCGTCACTAAGCAGCAACGTCACAGTGAACGTGTTCATTCTGGATCAGAACGACAACGCTCCAGTCATCCTGTATCCAGTCAGCTCGAACGGTTCTGCTGAAGGTGTGGAGGAGATTCCCCGCAATGTGAACGCAGGACACTTGGTGACTAAAGTCAGAGCCTATGACGCTGATATAGGATATAACGGCTGGTTACTGTTTTCACTGCAGGAAGTTACTGACCACAGTCTCTTTGCTTTGGACCGCTATACAGGACAGATCAGAACACTTCGCTCATTCACAGAGACAGACGAGGCTGAACATAAACTGGTCATACTGGTGAAAGACAATGGGAACGTTTCACTCTCAGCAACAGCTACTGTGACCGTCAAAGTTGTGGAACCCAAAGAGGCTTTTGCTGCTTCTGATGTCAAAAGTGCAACTAAAGTTGTCGAGGAAGACAATGTTACATTTTATCTGATGATAACTCTGGGATCAGTTTCTGTACTTTTCCTCGTCAGTATCATCGTGCTGATTGCAATGCAGTGCTCAAAATCCACAGACTATACTTCTAAATATCTACAAGAGCCTAATTATGACGGGACACTGTGTCACAGCATCCAGTACAGATCTGGAGACAAGCGGTACATGTTAGTTGGACCCAGAATGAGTATAGGATCTACTATAGTCCCAGGCAGCCATGCGAATACACTAGTGCTCCCTGACAGGAGGACATCTGGAGAGGTAAGCCCATGTTCCGATTTTAATTGAATCTGTTTTTCACACTCAGTTACATTGCAATGTCTTATGTCGTCTTCATTTAAGTCACATCCCTTGAAAATAGAAAATGTGTTCAGGGTATTTAGACGACACCATATTTCATACTTTATATCCTAGCACTATTCAAGCTGTTGACTTGTAGTGTGTTGGTCATATTGTGGGAATTTTAAAGTTTGGATTCAAGTTTCGGTTCTGACATGCCTTTTAAGCAAGACTTTCAGGACATCACAAGGAATTTATACTAACACAATGGTAAATGTCGAAGCGCTATCCATGGTTCTGACAATCACGCTTATGGATATACGGTGCTGATTAAGTAAGAACGTTGTGGTTTGTATGTTTTTAATCACTTACCACAGTGCTGTCTTTCAGAAACCTTGATCTATCTTATTGCATCATGAAAGTTGGTACTCCTTTGAAACTAGCTTGAGTAATATTCGTCATTACAGTGTAGCCAGTCTTCAAAAGACTTCGTAAGTAATATTTTGTTTAGGGAATTGAGTGCACACTTTGTTTATGTTGCACTGCTATAAATCAATAATGTATGCAATAATGACGTGATTTTTAGTGTTTTTAGTATAGTGATGTCTATAACGCTTCAGTCTGTTTCCCGATTGTCATACTATACAGAAATTATTCACAATTTGTAGTCAAGGAGCTCCAACTTGCCATCGTGGTTTATATCGCGGTTCGCTTAAAAATATTATTATCTGGCCAGTCCACTAGGTGTCAGTGTCATATAAGCACAAATTGTTGTGGTGGACGCTGGACCTGCCCCTTCCAGGGAGGTTTTGTTCACGTCGACAGAGAAGAGACAGTACCTTCAACAGAAGAATGTGCACCCTTTGTTCCAGTTGTACATTGATAAACTGAAAATATGGAATATAATTCAACAATATATGCTGTGGCTTAGGCAATTTCCTTTATCGCAAGGACTCGTGAGTGGATTTAATAATAAACAAAACGGAAACGATGGGAGCCGGAGGACAAAGAGGAGGAATACAATCCTGGTGGTTAGCCATCCGTTTTTCTGTGATGCTCAGCTGCGTGGAAATTGTTTCAGCTCAGATAAAATATTCCGTTCCAGAGGAAGTAAAAGTGGGATCTATTGTGGGAAATGTAGCCAAGGATTTAGGATTGGACATCAGTTCGCTGCAGGAACGACGATTTCGTATCGTTTCGGGAACTAAAGATGATCAGTTTGAAGTAAATCAGAACAACGGCGCTTTGTATGTGAAAAAGAACATCGACCGAGAGGAGCTTTGTGAAAACGTTTCCCCATGTTTATTAAACCTCAAAATGGTAGCCGAGAACCCCATGGAAATACATTATGTGGGAGTTGAAATCATAGATGTAAACGATAATTCACCAAGCTTTCAAGAGAAATTAAAAATATTAGAGATTGCGGAGTCTACTGTTCCTGGAAAACGTTTCCAGTTACCATCTGCGCACGATCCAGATGTTGTCATAAATACAGTGCGTGTGTATAAATTAAACCAAAACGAATATTTCAGCATACAAATACGGGAGAGGGGAGAGGACAAGATACCATTCTTAGTTCTGCAAAAGTCTCTAGATCGGGAAAAATACCACGAGCACAAACTGGTTCTGACAGCAGTTGACGGTGGAAATCCACCGAGATCAGGGACACTTAATGTTACAGTCATGGTTCTCGATTCAAATGATAACCATCCTACATTTAGCCAAGAAGTATATTCAGTAACAGTACCTGAAAATGTAGATGCAGATACAAGTGTAATTAAGGTAATGGCGACTGATGTGGATGAGGGCGCAAATGGAGACATTGCATATTTTTTCGGTGGTGAACTTGACCGGAAGATATACGATATGTTTAGTCTAGATAAAGACACTGGTGAAATTCGAGTAAAGGGAGAAATTGACTTTGAGAAGGTTGATGTTTATAAGTTAGACGTCCACGCCACTGACAAAGGACAGCCTCCAATGAGTACTGATTGCAGGGTGATCATTAAAGTGTTAGACAAAAACGACAACAAACCACAAATAGAAGTGACTTCTCTGTCAAACATGGTGTCTGAAGACTCAAAACCTGGGACGGTGGTGTCTCTGATTAGTATTACAGACCAAGACGCCGGCTTAAACGGTAAAGTAATATGCAGCCTTTCAGATAATGTACCATTCGATTTAAAACCATCATTTCAAGACAATATGTACTCCTTAGTTTTGAACCAGAATTTGAATCGAGAAGCAATTTCACATTATGACATTACAGTAACAGCTACAGACTGTGGGCAGCCTCCTCTGTCTACAATTAAAACTCTGAGCATTGAGGTTTCAGACGTGAATGATAATGCCCCACAATTTATGAATAATCCAATTGAACTTTACCTGCAAGAAAATAACGTGCCTGGAAACCAAATAATTTCGGTTACTGCTTTAGATAAAGATTTAAATGAAAATGCAGTTTTAACCTATCATATAGTTAGAGAGGAAGGTAGTCAAGTTAAAATTGCCCCATTTCTGAATATAAATTCAGAAAATGGACAAATTTCCGCCCTAAAAAGTTTCGACTTTGAAACTCTGAAAACTTTCCAGTTCCAAGTTGTTGCCACAGATTCTGGAACTCCGTCACTAAGCAGCAACGTCACAGTGAACGTGTTCATTCTGGATCAGAACGACAACGCTCCAGTCATCCTGTATCCAGTCAGCTCGAACGGTTCTGCTGAAGGTGTGGAGGAGATTCCCCGCAATGTGAACGCAGGACACTTGGTGACTAAAGTCAGAGCCTATGACGCTGATATAGGATATAACGGCTGGTTACTGTTTTCACTGCAGGAAGTTACTGACCACAGTCTCTTTGCTTTGGACCGCTATACAGGACAGATCAGAACACTTCGCTCATTCACAGAGACAGACGAGGCTGAACATAAACTGGTCATACTGGTGAAAGACAATGGAAACGTTTCACTCTCAGCAACAGCTACTATGATTGTCAAAGTTGTGGAGCCCAAAGAAGCTTTTGCAGCTTCTGATGTTAAAAGTTCTGCTAAAGTTGACGAGGAGGACAATGTTACATTATACTTGATGATAACTCTGGGATCAGTTTCTGTACTTTTCCTCGTCAGTATCATCGTGCTGATTGCAATGCAGTGTTCAAAATCCACAGACTATACTTCAAAATATCTACAAGAGCCTAATTATGATGGGACACTGTGTCACAGCATCCAGTACAGATCTGGGGACAAACGGTACATGCTAGTTGGACCAAGAATGAGTATAGGATCTACTATAGTTCCAGGCAGCCATGCGAATACTCTGGTGCTCCCTGACAGGAGGAGGACATCTGGAGAGGTAAGAGCTTGAAGACATTGCCACATAATTAAGCTATTTTTTTGGTTGTGACCTCTGTCCATGGTGCTGAAATGCAAAAGAGAGTGATGTCAAATCTAGAAATCATGCCTTTGTCACAGAATACTTGGGCACTGTGATTTTGACAGTTGCATCTATAAACAGTCCAATAAATTGTAACCTATCAGTCATTTGGATGTATGAAATTGATGCTTTTGTGCAGTTGTGGAAGCATTTTCTATGGGCTTTATTTATTTCAATACTGAGCTACAGGATTATTGTAACAAATTTCCTATGTTAATAAGAACCCTGTTAGAAATATGATACTCTTTTAGAGACAACATACTAATTTTACTACAGAACGTTACTCAAAATTTGTATATTTATATATATACTCTAAATGCAGTCTATTACTTCCCTGTGATGACCTCCGGGTGTCAGTGTAACATTGCGAAACGATGGGCGACTTTGTCCCTCCCCTGAAAAAAATGCTTTTGTTTGTCCTCTTGAGCAGGGCAGGCATTTGAATCAAGCACGCCACAAGTATGTGATACACAACGGTTTGGACCGAGATCATTTGTTGTCGCAGTAATATCCCTTTGGTGTGCTTCCAGTAATTTGAAGTATAATGATGGGGACCAACAGACAGAGTCGAAAAAGGGAGTACTATTTGTTCGCGTTTCATTTGGCTCTGCTGTTGTGTTTCGGGAAGCAGGCCTTTGCTCAAATAAGATACACCATTCCAGAGGAAGTGAAAGAAGGAACTGCTGTTGGGAATGTTGCTAAGGACCTTGGTCTAGACATCACCTCTTTAATGGACCGACGGTTTCGTGTTGTGTCTGGATCTAAAGAGACATTTTTTGAGGTAAACCAAGACAATGGGGCTCTGTATGTGCGTAAGAAAATCGACAGAGAGGAACTCTGTCAGGGAAATGGTGCTTGCTTAATGGAGCTAAAAATCCTCGTTGAAAACCCTTTAGAAATGCACTATGTAATTGTAGAAATTACTGATGTAAATGATCACTCTCCTAATTTTCCAGAAAGAGAGCAGACGTTTGAGATTGCTGAACATACATTACCAGGAAGGCGATTTCAACTGCACACTGCTCGTGATCCTGATGCTGGACTTAACTCTATTCGTACATACACATTGACGTCAAATGAACATTTTGAAGTAAATATTCGTCAAAGCGATGAGGAGAAAATACCATTTTTAGTGTTAAAGAAATCGTTGGACAGAGAACAAAAGAAGAAACACACGCTACTGGTTACAGCAGTTGATGGAGGTAAACCTCAAAGATCAGGGACACTAAATGTATCTATTATTGTTCTTGATAGTAATGATAATCGTCCAGTATTTAGTCAGGATACTTATCAAATTGCGTTAAAAGAAAATGTTCTTGTGGGCACTTCAATATTTAAAATCAATGCGACAGATCTCGACGAAGGTAGCAATAGCGAAATTGAATACAGCCTTGGAAAAACTTTGAAGAAAAAAGTCTACGACATTTTTGAATTAGACAAATTAACTGGAGAGATTAGAGTAAAGGGGGCTGTAGACTATGAAGAAACCGACGTTTATAAACTCGATGTTGAAGCATCAGATAAAGGTACACCTCCACTGACAGGTGAGTGTAGAGTCATTATAAAAATCATAGACGCCAACGACAACCCACCGGAAATAGAAGTCACATCACTGTCTAATACAGTGTCTGAAGACTCAAAACCTGGAACAGTTATTTCGCTACTTAGCGTGACAGATAAAGACTCTGGCGTCAATGGAAAAATAATATCAAGCATAACCTCAGACGTGCCTTTTGAGTTAAAGCCTTCTTATAAGGAGAACATATATTCAATTGTCACGAAGGAAGTTTTGGATCGAGAGGCGATTTCAAAATATGAAATAACAATCAAAGCAACTGATTGTGGTGAACCTCCATTATCTACTGTTAAAACTCTAAATATTCAGATAGCAGATGTAAATGACAACAGTCCACATTTCGAACAAAATCCATTAAGATGTAAATGACAACAGTCCACATTTCGAACAAAATCCATTACAGTTTTATCTCGTAGAAAATAACGATGCTGGTAAATCAATATTCTCTGTGAGCGCAACGGACAATGATTTAAATGACAACGCAGCTATTTCATATCATATTGTGAGAGACGGGAATCAAAATGACGTAATGTCTTTCCTGAATGTAAATTCAGATAACGGTCACATTTCCGCACTAAAAAGTTTTGACTTTGAAACTCTGAAAACGTTCCAGTTCCAAGTTGTTGCCACAGATTCTGGAACTCCGTCACTAAGCAGCAACGTCACAGTGAACGTGTTCATTCTGGATCAGAACGACAACGCTCCAGTCATCCTGTATCCAGTCAGCTCGAACGGTTCTGCTGAAGGTGTGGAGGAGATTCCCCGCAATGTGAACGCAGGACACTTGGTGACTAAAGTCAGAGCCTATGACGCTGATATAGGATATAACGGCTGGTTACTGTTTTCACTGCAGGAAGTTACTGACCACAGTCTCTTTGCTTTGGACCGCTATACAGGACAGATCAGAACACTTCGCTCATTCACAGAGACAGACGAGGCTGAACATAAACTGGTCATACTGGTGAAAGACAATGGGAACGTTTCACTCTCAGCAACAGCTACTGTGATTGTCAAAGTTGTGGAGCCCAAAGAGGCTTTTGCTGCTTCTGATGTTAAAAGTTCAACAAAAGATGATGATGGTAATGATGTGACTTTGTATCTGATGATAACTTTGGGATCCGTTTCTGTACTTTTCCTTGTCAGTATCATCGTGCTGATTGCAATGCAGTGCTCAAAATCCACAGACTATACTTCTAAATATCTACCAGAGCCTAATTATGACGGGACACTGTGTCACAGCATCCAGTACAGATCTGGAGACAAACGGTACATGCTAGTTGGACCCAGGATGAGTATAGGATCTACTATAGTTCCTGGCAGCCATGCGAATACACTAGTGCTCCCTGACAGAAGGACATCTGGAGAGGTAAGAACCTAATAAACATCATATACAGTTTATTTTTATATGCATTCAGTTTTTTCTTGCTTTGTAGTCAAGGGAGTATTTTTATTTTACCACCTTACTAAAGCCCCGAGTAAAATACCAAATAGCTAAAATCAAATTAGATCATGTTGCAAGTCTGATTAATCCTGATGCTTATTATCTTCATCTGACCATATAGAAAAAATCTGTATTCACTGGACAACTTTTATTGTTTCCATAACAAAAGGCTCAGTTTCTTTGTTTTGCTGTGTCGCAAAATTATTTTTGTATGAGTACTGAGCATGAGGCTGGGCTACTGTGTTAAGAAAAACACAAACAAAACGCCTAGTTCAGATCTCTGTCCATAGTGCTGAAACGCAAATGCTTCTTTAGTTCACACAGAACATGGTGTACAAATACGTTTAAATAAACAAAACGAGCCCATTAATTATGGTATGTGTTCACAACTTCAACTAATACGCCTTTCCACATTATCTCGAGACATACTAGGCATATTTTTTGGTCACACAAAGTGAACAATTGGATCACTTGTTTTAACGCTGAAATCGTAATGATGCATAAAGGCTTCCAGAAATATTCTTAAATACGTGTATATACAGCCTTGTGATTTCTCAGTAACCTCCAGGAGTCAGTATAACATTGGGAAACCAGAGCAAACGTTGTCCCTCCCCTTCACAATGCTTTTGTTTAGCCCATGAAAAAAGCAGACAAGGCATTAGAACCGAGCTCGCCCCCCGATGGAATAATGCTGCTCCATTTGTACATTTTCGACAGAAACCTGGTTTGATACAGACGTTTATTGCGGTAACGGGATTTGGTGTATTAATCTGTTGTTGGATAACGATGGGAATCGAAATACAAACTAGAAGAAGGGTCTGGTCCTGGTTTGCTTTTCATTTGGCTTTACTGTCATTTCTCGGAAATCGGGCTTTGGGAGAAATACGATACACAATTCCAGAGGAGGTGACAGATGGAACTATTGTTGGAAATGTTGCGAAGGATCTTGGCCTTGACATCACCTCCTTGGCTGACCGACGGTTACGTGTTGTATCGGAATCAAAGGACACATTTTTTGAGGTAAACCAACACAGTGGGGCTCTCTTTGTCCAGAGGAAAATCGACAGAGAGGAGCTTTGTCAGGGCAGCGGTGCTTGCCTGATGGAGCTAAAAGTCATAGTCGAAAATCCTTTAGAAATACACTACGTTGTTGTCGAGATTACTGATGTAAATGATCACCGTCCTATTTTTCCCGAAAAAGAGCAGAGATTTGAAATAGGTGAACAAACATTACCAGGAAGGCGATTTCAACTGCACACTGCTCGTGATCCCGATGCTGGACTTAACTCTATTGGTACATACACTTTGACGTCAAATGAACATTTTGAGATAGATATTCGTCAAAGCGACGAGGACAAAATACCATTTTTAGTGTTGAAGAAGTCATTAGACAGAGAAAAAAAGGACAAATACATCCTCCTAGTTACAGCAGTTGATGGAGGTAAACCCCAAAGATCAGGGACACTAAATGTTTCTGTTATTGTTCTTGATAGTAACGATAATCGTCCAGTGTTCAGTCAGGAGATTTATCAAATTTCAATACAAGAAAATGTTCCAGTTGGTACTTCAATATTTAGAATGAATGCGACTGATCCTGATGAAGGCAGTAATGGGGAAATTGAATACAGCCTTGGAAAAACTCTGAAGAAGAAAGTCTATGACATTTTTGAATTAGACAAATTAAGTGGAGAGATTAGACTAAAAGGAGTTGTAGACTATGAAGAAAACGATGTTTATAAACTCGATGTTGAGGCATCAGATAAAGGTACACCTCCACTGACAGGTGAGTGTAGGGTCATTATAAAAATCATTGACGTAAACGACAACCCACCAGAAATAGAAGTCACATCACTGTCTAATACAGTGTCTGAAGACTCAAAACCTGGCACAATGATTTCACTCATAAGTATGAGGGATAAAGATTCAGGTGTAAATGGGAAAATAATATCAAGCATAACCTCAGACGTGCCATTTGAGTTAAAGCCCTCGTATAAGGAGAACATATATTCAATTGTCACAAAGGCTCTCTTGGATCGAGAGGAGGTGTCGCATTATGAAATAACAATAAAAGCAACTGATTGTGGTGAACCTCCATTATCTACTATTAAAACTCTAAATATTCAGATATCAGATGTAAATGACAACATTCCACATTTCAAACAAAATCCATTACAGTTCTATCTCGTAGAAAATAACGAAGCTGGAAAATCAATATTCTCTGTGAGTGCAACGGACAAAGATTTGAATGACAACGCAGCTATTTCATATCATATTGTGAGAGACGGGCGTCAAAATGATATGACGTCTTTCCTAAATGTAAATTCTGATAACGGTCACATTTCCGCTCTGAAAAGTTTTGACTTTGAAACTCTGAAAACGTTCCAGTTCCAAGTTGTTGCCACAGATTCTGGAACTCCGTCACTAAGCAGCAACGTCACAGTGAACGTGTTCATTCTGGATCAGAACGACAACGCTCCAGTCATCCTGTATCCAGTCAGCTCGAACGGTTCTGCTGAAGGTGTGGAGGAGATTCCCCGCAATGTGAACGCAGGACACTTGGTGACTAAAGTCAGAGCCTATGACGCTGATATAGGATATAACGGCTGGTTACTGTTTTCACTGCAGGAAGTTACTGACCACAGTCTCTTTGCTTTGGACCGCTATACAGGACAGATCAGAACACTTCGCTCATTCACAGAGACAGACGAGGCTGAGCATAAACTGGTCATACTGGTCAAAGACAATGGGAACGTCTCACTCTCAGCAACAGCTAGTGTGATTGTCAAAGTTGTGGAGCCCAAAGAGGCTTTTGCTGCTTCTGATGTTAAAAGTGCAACTAAAGTTGACGAGGAGGACAATGTGACCTTTTATCTGATGATATCTCTGGGATCAGTTTCAGTGCTTTTCCTCGTCAGTATCATCGTGCTGATTGCAATGCAGTGTTCAAAATCCACAGACTATACTTCTAAGTATCTACAAGAGCCTAATTATGACGGGACACTGTGTCACAGCATCCAGTACAGATCCGGAGACAAACGTTACATGTTAGTTGGACCCAGAATGAGTATAGGATCTACTATAGTTCCTGGCAGCCATGCGAATACTCTAGTGCTCCCTGACAGAAGGACATCTGGAGAGGTAAGACTTTAAAAACCTAATTTTCTACAATGTGTTTTCAATCATGCATTCTTAGGTCTCTAAATCTTGTTGTACAGAGAGCAGTGTCAAATATACCCCGCAGTAACCTCAAATGGTTATTTAGTGTGCTCTTTCTGATATTGGTCATTGTCTCACCTATCTGAAAGATATTTCGAAATGTAAGTCGATGTAGCAAAATGTAGTATCTGGTTCTATAACTCTGTTGGCTGATGACTCTCTACTCTATACTCTGACCACCTGTGTATATTGTTAATGCATGCACTTATCTCAGTTGTCACGAATACTAATAGATCTGAAATACATAAAAGAGGTGACCCTTTGTAAAAATGTCAGTCACTACTGGTTGCGATCGCTGTCCATGGTGCTGAAATGAAAAGTTCAGTATTTCCCAGGTTTCAATATTTCATAGTTTGTATAATGTAAGTGAGTTTTTGACAGTGTGTTCCCAGAAAGGAGCAGCTTCAAACCAACAAGTAGCTGGGCAGTTAGAAGATGTTCAGTGTTTCTGATGAGTTGTGCAACATGCTTGGATCTAATAATGAACTGCCGTTTGACATGTGATTGCTGACTGCGGTGCTGTAACGCATTACTAGTATTATTTTAATCACCAATTTAAAAAAAGAAGAAAAAAAAAACTTAGTGGGTGAAAGCCATCGTTCATAAACAAAATGTTTTATTTATCAAGGAGTGCGGACAGAGAGAGAGGAAAGCAACAGCAATGTTTAAAGGCTGAAAATACTGTTGTTTTGCCGTTTTCTTTGTTTTAAGAAGAAACTTGGGAATGCATTAACGTTTGTTCTCAATAATTGCCTCTGGGTGTCACTATTACACCGGGAAACCACAAATGACGTTGTCCCTCCCCTCACGAACCTTTTGTTTGTCATCTTAGTCAGCAAAGGCAGCACTTGAATGAAGCCCACCAGCTAATGAAATCGCATTGTGTGTAGTGTGAAGATGCATGGACATAAATAATTGTTTGTTGCATTAACAACCTGCTGTGTGTTGTTGGATAACGATGGGGAACCACGCAAAAACTCGCACAAGGGACTACTACTGGTTTGCTTTTTATTTGGCGCTACTGCTGCTTTTTGATAAAAAGGCTTCGGCTCAGATAAGATACTCAATTCCAGAGGAGCTTAAGGACGGAACTGTTGTTGGAAATGTTGCGAAAGATCTTGGCCTCGACATCACCTCGTTGACTGATCGACGGTTCCGTGTTGTGTCTGGAAGTAAAGACCCTATTTTTGAGGTAAACCAAAATAACGGGGCATTGTTCGTCCACAGCCATATTGATAGAGAGGAGCTCTGTCAGGGCAGCGGCGCTTGTCTAATTGAGCTTAAAATCCTCGTTGAAAACCCTTTGGAAATACACTACGTAACTGTAGAAATTACTGATGTAAATGATCACTCTCCTAATTTTCCAGAAAGAGAACAGACATTTGAGATAGCTGAACAAACATTACCAGGAAGACGATTTCAACTGCACACTGCTCGTGATCCCGATGCTGGACTTAACTCTATTCGTACATACACATTAACGTCAAATGAACATTTTGAAGTAAATATCCGTCAAAGCGAAGCGGGTAAGATACCATTTTTAGTGTTGAAAAAATCGTTAGACAGAGAACAAAAGGACAAACACACGCTACTGGTTACAGCAGTTGATGGAGGAAAACCTCCGAGATCAGGGACACTAAATGTTTCTATTATTGTTCTTGATATTAATGATAATCGACCAGTGTTCAGTCAGGAGATTTATCAAATCACAATAAAAGAAAACGTTCCACTCGGTACTTCAATATTTAGAATGAATGCGACAGATCCTGATGAAGGAGCCAATAACGAAATTGAATACAACCTTGGAAAAACTCTGAAGAAAAAAGTTCACGACATTTTTGAATTAGACAAATTAACTGGAGAAATTAGAGTAAAGGGAGTTGTAGACTATGAAGAAAATGAGTTATACGAACTGGACGTTGAGGCATCAGATAAAGGCACACCTCCATTAACTGGTGAGTGTAGGGTCATTATAAAGATTATAGACATCAATGATAATTCACCAGAAATAGAAGTCACATCACTGTCTAGTACAGTGTCTGAAGACTCAAAGCCGGGAACAGTTATTTCACTACTTAGTGTGACAGATAAAGACTCTGGTATAAATGGAAAAATAATTTCACATATATCAAATGATGTGCCTTTTGAATTAAAGCCCTCTTATAAAGAGAACACGTACTCGGTGGTCACGAAGGGATTTTTGGATCGAGAGGAGGTGTCACATTATGAAATAACAATCAAAGCAACTGATTGCGGTGAACCTTCATTATCTATTGTTAAAACTCTAAATATTCAGATATCAGATGTAAATGACAACAGTCCACATTTCGAACAAAATCCATTACAGTTCTATCTCGTAGAAAACAACGAAGCTGGAAAATCAATATTCTCTGTGAGCGCAACGGATAAAGATTTAAATGACAATGCAGCTATTTCATATCATATTGTGAGAAACGTTAATCAAAATGACGTCACATCTTTCCTGAATGTAAATTCAGATAACGGTCACATTTCCGCGCTGAAAAGTTTTGACTTTGAAACTCTGAAAACGTTCCAGTTCCAAGTTGTTGCCACAGATTCTGGAACTCCGTCACTAAGCAGCAACGTCACAGTGAACGTGTTCATTCTGGATCAGAACGACAACGCTCCAGTCATCCTGTATCCAGTCAGCTCGAACGGTTCTGCTGAAGGTGTGGAGGAGATTCCCCGCAATGTGAACGCAGGACACTTGGTGACTAAAGTCAGAGCCTATGACGCTGATATAGGATATAACGGCTGGTTACTGTTTTCACTGCAGGAAGTTACTGACCACAGTCTATTTGCTTTGGACCGCTATACAGGACAGATCAGAACACTTCGATCATTCACAGAGACAGACGAGGCTGAACATAAACTGGTCATATTGGTGAAAGACAATGGGAACGTTTCACTCTCAGCAACAGCTACTATGACGGTCAAAGTTGTGGAACCCAAAGAGGCTTTTGCTGCTTCTGATGTTAAAAGTGCAACTAAAGTTGACGAAGACGACAATGTGACTTTTTATCTGATGATAACTTTGGGATCAGTTTCAGTACTTTTTCTCGTCAGTATCATCGTGCTGATTGCAATGCAGTGTTCAAAATCCACAGACTATACTTCTAAATATCTACAAGAGCCTAATTATGACGGGACACTGTGTCACAGCATCCAGTACAGATCTGGGGACAAACGGTACATGCTAGTTGGACCCAGAATGAGTATAGGATCTACTATTGTACCAGGCAGCCATGCGAATACTCTGGTGCTCCCGGACAGGAGGATAACATCTGGAGAGGTAAGAGCTTAAAAACAATGCCACGAAATAAAGCTATTTGTTTGGTTGTGACCTCTGTCCATGGTGCTGAAATGCTTTGTGTTTTCTTTTATCAAGCGAAATAGAGTGATTAAATCTTGATATCGTGCCTTTTTTATGGAATACTTGGGCACTACGTTTTGACAGTTGCATTACTAACAGTCCAAGAAATCCTAACCAATTCGTGATTGGATGTCTGAAATTGGTGCTGTTCCTGTTGAGTTGTGCGAGCATTTTCTATGGGCTACATTTATTTCAACCCTGAGCTACATGACTACTGCAACACAGGCAATCTATCAAACAAACAGAAAGAGTAGAAATGTTAAACTTTTGATTTACGTTCATTATTATTATTATTATTATTATTATTATTATTATTATTATTATTATTATTATTATATTTGTACAGTGTTTTACACAAAGAACAGTAACCGACTGAACTGTATTAAGAGAGACAGAGACAGACAGACACAGACAGACACAGACAGACACACACACACACACACACACACACACACACACACACACACACACACAATGTAATATTTGAATTGTTTTGTCATTTCAAGGCCATTTACATACAAGTATATGGTATATATAGCTAAATTAATCCTTGTTAATAACCTCTGGGTGTCACTATTACATCAGTAAACCACAGACGACTTCGTCCCTCCCCCTCAACTCTTTTGTTTCCTAGTGAATAGAGCAAAGACGATCTTTGGATTAGGAACAACAGCCGCTGGAATCACACTTTCCGGTTGACGTATATACAATGTTCAGCTGGTTGGACATAAATAATTATTCTTTCCAGTAACAGGCTCATGCGTATGTATTTCTGGTTTGACAACGATGGGAAACCATACAGAAATTCGAACAAGGGAATGCTACTGGTTTGCTTTTCGTTTGGCTCTACTGCTGCTTTTCGGAGAAAAGGCTTCGGCTCAGTTAAGATACTCAATTCCAGAGGAGGTTAAAACGGGAACTGTTGTTGGAATTGTTGCAAAGGACCTTGGCCTCGATATCACCTCTTTGACTGATCGACGGTTCCGTGTTGTGTCTGAAAGTAAGGACGCTATTTTTGAGGTAAACCAAAATAATGGGGAATTGTACGTCCACAGCCATATTGATAGAGAGGAGCTCTGTCAGGGCAGCGGTATTTGTCTAATGGATCTTAAAATCCTCGTTGAAAACCCTTTGGAAATACACTATGTAATTGTTGAAATTACTGATGTAAATGATCACCCTCCTAGTTTTCCAGAAAGAGAACAGACATTTGAGATTGCTGAGCATACATTACCAGGAGGGCGATTTCAATTGCACACTGCTCGTGATCCCGATGCTGGAGTTAACTCTATTCGTACATACACTTTAACCCCAAATGAACATTTTGAAATAAATATGCGTCAAAGCGATGAGGAGAAAATACCATTTTTAGTGTTGAAGAAATCGTTAGACAGAGAACAAAAGGACAAACACACGCTACTGGTTACAGCAGTTGATGGAGGTAAACCCCAAAGATCAGGTACACTAAATGTTTCTATTATTGTTCTTGATAGTAACGATAATCGCCCGATTTTTGGACAAGAGATTTACACAGTTTCAATACAGGAAAATGTTGCATTCGGCACTTCAATATTTAGAATAAATGCGACAGATCCTGATGAAGGCAGTAATGGGGAAATTGAATACAGCCTTGGAAAAACATTGAGGCGAAAAATCTATGACATTTTCGAACTAGATAAATTGACTGGAGAGATTAGAGTAAAGGGAGTTGTAGACTATGAAGAAAACGACATTTATAAACTCGATGTTGTGGCATCAGATAAAGCAACACTACCATTAACGGGTGAGTGCAGGGTTATTATAAAGATTGTAGATGTCAATGATAATCCACCAGAAATAGAAGTCACTTCACTGTCTAATACAGTGTCTGAAGACTCAAAACCTGGAACAATAATTTCCCTCATCAGTATGAGGGATAAAGATTCTGGGGTCAATGGCAAAATCATATCAAGCATAACCTCAGACGTGCCTTTCGAATTAAAACCTTCATATAAGGAGAACATATATTCGGTTGTAACAAAGGCATTTTTGGATCGCGAGAAGGTGTCACATTATGAAATAACAATCAAAGCAACTGATTGTGGTGAACCTTCCTTATCTACTGTTAAAACTCTAAATATTCAGATATCAGATGTAAATGACAACATTCCACATTTCGAACAAAACCCATTACACTTCTATCTCGTAGAAAACAACGAAGCTGGAAAATCAATATTCTCTGTGAGCGCAACAGATAAAGATTTGAATGACAACGCAGCTATTTCATATCATATTGTTAGAGACGGGCGTCAAAATGATATGACGTCTTTCCTGAATGTAAATTCAGATAACGGTCACATTTCCGCGCTGAAAAGTTTTGACTTTGAAACTCTGAAAACGTTCCAGTTCCAAGTTGTTGCCACAGATTCTGGAACTCCGTCACTAAGCAGCAACGTCACAGTGAACGTGTTCATTCTGGATCAGAACGACAACGCTCCAGTCATCCTGTATCCAGTCAGCTCGAACGGTTCTGCTGAAGGTGTGGAGGAGATTCCCCGCAATGTGAACGCAGGACACTTGGTGACTAAAGTCAGAGCCTATGACGCTGATATAGGATATAACGGCTGGTTACTGTTTTCACTGCAGGAAGTTACTGACCACAGTCTCTTTGCTTTGGACCGCTATACAGGACAGATCAGAACACTTCGCTCATTCACAGAGACAGACGAGGCTGAGCATAAACTGGTCATACTGGTCAAAGACAATGGGAACGTTTCACTCTCAGCAACAGCTACTGTGATTGTCAAAGTTGTGGAACCCAAAGAGGCTTTTGCAGCTTCTGATGTCAAAAGTTCAACTAAAGTTGACGAAGAGGACAATGTGACTTTTTATCTAATGATAACTCTGGGATCAGTTTCTGTACTTTTTCTCATCAGTATCATCGTGCTGATTGCAATGCAGTGCTCCAAATCCACAGACTATACTTCTAAATATCTACAAGAGCCTAATTATGATGGGACATTGTGTCACAGCATCCAGTACAGATCTGGAGACAAACGATACATGCTTGTTGGACCCAGAATGAGTATAGGATCTACTATAGTTCCTGGCAGCCATGCAAATACTCTCGTGCTTCCTGACAGGAGATCTGCGACTTCAGAGGTAAGACAAACTTAAATGTTGTTTTTCAGACTGTGTTGCAGAATCATATTGATAGAAGCATAAGTGACCAGGCATCTTAGTGACACTAAAACTTTCTAAATCATTACAAATACAATAAACTTTTTGTTATTTAACATTGTTTGAGCAATGGGTGTCAATTTCAGATAATCCTTCCATTTTTCTATTTATGCAATAGATCACAACTGTCTCTGGTAGACATGCTATGAGGTTTAAACTGAAAATTTAAATTGATTTTTTATAGTCATTAATCCTATATTAACTGTGAGTAATTCTGAATTCATGTGACCTGGCCATTTAATCGTCTCCTTGTGTGCAAAGTTTGGCGGCTGTCAGATTATGTTGTCAATGGAGGTTGATATAAAAATGTTTTTGTGAAAGAATCGCATGGTGGCACTAAACAACCAGAAATACGCATCACATCAGTTTACCATACGCAAGTCTGTGAGACTGCCTCTGAAGCATTCAGGAGGGCAGACCATCATCACCCGAATGTGATTTTATTTGAACATTTCTCAGTCCATATGAACTGAGCGCATTGCAAGACGTGGATTGATTTCTTTCTTCAACTGGTGGATATGTAAACAGTCTGTACATTATTCGGTATTTTCTGGATTCATCAATTGGTACCATAAAATGGAACAAAGCGGAAAGGACTCCTGGCGACAAGGAAGGAAATTTCTCGCCATCGCCCTGGCTTTGAGTTTGATTTTAGGCAAGACATCGGGACAGATAAGATATTCTATATCGGAAGAAATCAAAGAAGGCAGTGCTGTTGGGAATATAGCAAAAGATCTCGGAATCGATCCAAATATATTAAAAGCAAGGGGATTTCGAATTGTTTCTGGCTCCACTGAACCCCTATTCCAGGTAAACGAAAATGACGGGATTTTATACGTGAATCGTAATATTGACCGAGAGGAAATATGCCAGCGGACCAGTGCATGTTTAATAAACCTTAAAACCGTGCTCGAGAACCCACTGGAGATCCATTATGTCGCAGTCGAAGTGTTAGATGTGAATGATAATTCGCCTTCTTTCCCGGACAATAACAAAAGGCTCGAGATTTCAGAGTCCACTTTACCGGGAACCAGATTTCAGTTGCATGCTGCTCACGATCCAGATGGTGGCATGAATTCTGTTCAGCTGTATAAACTAAGTTCGAATAATAATTTTCGGCTAGAAGTGAAAGATCGTGGGAAAGATGGCAAAGTACCTATTTTACAATTACAAAGCCCATTAGACAGAGAGGCCTCTAGCAGCCATACACTACTGCTCACAGCCCTGGATGGGGGTAAGCCTCCTAAAACAGGGACTATGCAAATATTAATAGATGTTTTAGATATGAATGATAACGCCCCAGTTTTCACTAAAGACGTATATTCTGCAGAGATAAATGAGAATTCGCCGATTGGAACAATGGTCATACAAGTAAATGCCACAGATATGGACGACGGTTTAAATGGAGATGTTAGCTATTCTTTTGGTAATGTAAACAGTAAGGTGCGCGAGCTATTTGACGTCGACTCGAGCACAGGTAAAATAATTGTGAAAGGACAATTAGACTACGAGGTGGATGACAGTTACGAGATAGACATCCAAGCATCCGACAACGGTGCTGTTCCATATAGAACAGATAAAGGTGTAACTGTAAAGATTAAGGACATAAATGACAATGCACCTGTAATTGAGGTAACGTCACTGTCTAACAAAATTTCAGAAGACTCTAGACCAGGAACAACTGTAGCATTAATCAGCATTACAGATCTGGACTCTGGAATGAACGGGAAAGTTATCAGCTTTGTTAAAGGTGATGTCCCTTTCACACTAACGCCTTCAATACAGGACAACATGTACGCCGTAGTAACAAAGTCACAGCTTGACAGGGAAAACAGATCTATTTATGACGTAACAGTAATCGCGAAAGATACAGGTGAGCCTGCCTTAACATCCGAAAACACATTAAGAGTTGTTGTATCGGACGTAAACGATAACAGCCCAGAGTTTTCAATGAGGAGTTATAATTTTTATGTCACTGAGAATAACCTCCCAGGAGCGTCCGTGTTTTCTTTAGTCGCGTCTGATCGTGACGAGGGAGACAATGCTCTTATTTCGTACCATATTCTCAGAGATGCCAGTTATGAAAATAAAGTGATATCATTTCTTAACATTAATTCTGACAACGGTCACATTTTGGCGCTGAAAAGTTTTGACTTTGAAACTCTGAAAACGTTCCAGTTCCAAGTTGTTGCCACAGATTCTGGAACTCCGTCACTAAGCAGCAACGTCACAGTGAACGTGTTCATTCTGGATCAGAACGACAACGCTCCAGTCATCCTGTATCCAGTCAGCTCGAACGGTTCTGCTGAAGGTGTGGAGGAGATTCCCCGCAATGTGAACGCAGGACACTTGGTGACTAAAGTCAGAGCCTATGACGCTGATATAGGATATAACGGCTGGTTACTGTTTTCACTGCAGGAAGTTACTGACCACAGTCTCTTTGCTTTGGACCGCTATACAGGACAGATCAGAACACTTCGCTCATTCACGGAGACAGACGAGGCTGAGCATAAACTGGTCATACTGGTGAAAGACAATGGGAACGTTTCACTCTCAGCAACAGCTACTGTGATTGTCAAAATTGTGGAGCCCAAAGAGGCTTTTGCTGCTTCTGATGTCAAAAGTTCAACAAAAGATGATGATGCTTTTGCTGCTTCTGATGTCAAAAGTTCAACAAAAGATGATGATGGGAATGATGTGACTTTTTATCTGATGATAACTCTGGGATCAGTATCTGTACTTTTTCTCATCAGTATCATCGTGCTGATTGCAATGCAGTGTTCAAAGTCAACAGACTATACTTCTAAATATCTACAAGAGCCTAATTATGACGGGACACTGTGTCACAGCATCCAGTACAGATCTGGAGACAAACGGTACATGCTAGTTGGACCCAGAATGAGTATAGGATCGACTATAGTTCCAGGCAGCCATGCGAATACACTAGTGCTCCCTGACAGGAGATCTGCGACTTCAGAGGTAAGGCATGTTTAAATGGAACATTGAAGATTAAAACATGTGGACTGTGTGACACATCCTGCTCTGATCGGTGTAACAGTATGTCGTTCATTTTTTTTGATTATCGAAATATTTTATCATCACTCATTTCAAAGAAATTAACGGAAATAAAGATGCAGAAGCATAACTGTAGCTTCTATTTCTGGCAATGTATGGCAAAGAGGTTTTGACATGGATCTGCCAAGTAAACCATCCCCTACCTACAATTGCTATTGGCGTTATGAACGCATTTGTTTAAGCATCTGTGTAACTGGCTTGATAACTGAATATAGAACTCTTAAAGGATATCGGTTACAGTGATCACTGTCCATGGTAATGAACGTAATGAGCGTTACTTTCATTCAGCTGCAGGTGCTTCTGATAGAGCGCTTTCTATACTGTTGTCTTGATCTTTGCAGGTAGATTTGCTAACAAAATATGTACGCCTTTATACAGTCTCAAGTGATATCAAATGTTGGTCCTCTTGGTGTCAGTGTAACATCAACAAAGCCATATACGACTGTGTCCCTCCCCTAACGAATCTTTTGTTTGGTCCCTCACAGCAGAGGATACATTTGATGTAAGGACGGAAATCGGATGAGACCGTGTGGTGGTCGGACATAAACAATTTTTTTGCAGCAGAAACAGGCTAATTTGTGTTTTTCTATAGTTGGATAACGATGGGGAACAAAAGACGATGTGTATCAAGTTATCGTTGTTGGTTTGCTTTTCATTTTTTCTTACTGCTGTTTGTCGGAAAGCAGGCTTTAGCTGAATTAAGGTACTCTATTCCAGAGGAGATGAAAGAAGGAACTGTTGTTGGAAATGTTGCCAAGGATCTTGGTTTGGAAAAAAGCTCTTTGACTGATCGACGGTTCCGTGTTGTGTCTGGATCTAAGGATGCTTTTTTCGAGGTTAACCCGGACAATGGTGCCTTACAGATCAGTAAGAAAATCGACAGAGAGGAGCTGTGTCAGGGGAATGGTGCATGCTTAATGGAACTTAAAATCCTTGTTGAAAACCCTTTGGAAATTCACTACGTAGTTGTGGAAATTACTGATGTAAATGACCACTCGCCCAGTTTTCCTGAAAAGGAACAGCAATTTGAAATAGCAGAGCATACATCTCCGGGAACTCGGTTCCAATTGCACGCGGCCCGTGATCCTGATGCTGGCATGAACTCCATCCGCACGTATACATTAACGTCAAACGATCACTTTGAAATAGAGGTTAGTCAAAGCGATGATGATAAAATACCATTTTTAGTTCTAAGAAAGTCCTTAGACAGAGAACAAAAGAATAAACACATGCTGTTTGTTACAGCAGTTGATGGAGGTAAACCTCAAAGATCAGGGACGCTAAATGTTTCTATTATTGTTCTTGATAGTAATGATAATCGTCCAGTGTTTAGTCAGGATACTTATCAAATAGAAATATATGAAAACGTTCCAGTTGGTACGACTGTGACAAACGTGAATGCAACAGATGCAGACGAAGGGACTAATGGGGAAATAGAGTATAGCCTTAGCAAAACATTAGCACGTAAAGCCTACGACATATTTGAACTGGATAGTTTAACTGGACACATTAAACTGAAAGGACCGTTAGATTTTGAGTTATCTGAGATTTATAAACTAGATGTTCAGGCATCAGACAAAGGAACACCTCCATTAAGGGGAGGTTGTAGGGTCACTATAAAGATAAAAGACGTCAACGATAATGCACCAGAAATAGAAGTCACATCACTGTCTAATACAGTGTCTGAAGATTCAAAACCTGGAACAATTATTTCTCTAATTAGTGTGACAGATAAGGACTCTGGTGTAAATGGCAAAATGATTTCACGCATAACTAATGACGTACCTTTTGAATTAAAACCTTCTTATAAGGAAAACACATATTCAGTGGTGACGAAGGGATTTTTGGATCGAGAGGAGGTGTCAAATTATGAAATAACAATAAAAGTCAGTGATTGTGGTGAACCTCCATTATCTGCATTTAAAACTCTCAGCATTCAGATATCAGATGTAAATGACAACAGTCCACAATTTCCTCAAAATCCATTACAATTTTATCTGGTAGAAAATAACGTTGCAGGAGCGTCAATATTCTCTGTGAGCGCAACCGACAAAGATGTGAATGACAATGCAGCTATTTCATATCATATTGCTAGAGGAAATGACGTAACATCTTTCCTGAATGTAAATTCAGATAACGGTCACATTTCCGCTCTGAAAAGTTTTGACTTTGAAACTCTGAAAACGTTCCAGTTCCAAGTTGTTGCCACAGATTCTGGAACTCCGTCACTAAGCAGCAACGTCACAGTGAACGTGTTCATTCTGGATCAGAACGACAACGCTCCAGTCATCCTGTATCCAGTCAGCTCGAACGGTTCTGCTGAAGGTGTGGAGGAGATTCCCCGCAATGTGAACGCAGGACACTTGGTGACTAAAGTCAGAGCCTATGACGCTGATATAGGATATAACGGCTGGTTACTGTTTTCACTGCAGGAAGTTACTGACCACAGTCTCTTTGCTTTGGACCGCTATACAGGACAGATCAGAACACTTCGCTCATTCACAGAGACAGACGAGGCTGAACATAAACTGGTCATACTGGTGAAAGACAATGGGAACGTTTCACTGTCAGCAACAGCTACTGTGATTGTTAAAGTTGTGGAACCCAAAGAGGCTTTTGCAGCTTCTGATGTCAAAAGTGCAACTAAAGTTGACGAAGACGACAATGTGACTTTTTATCTGATGATAACTTTGGGATCAGTTTCTGTACTTTTCCTCGTCAGTATCATCGTGCTGATTGCAATGCAGTGTTCAAAATCCACAGACTATACTTCTAAATATCTACAAGAGCCTAATTATGACGGGACACTGTGTCACAGCATCCAGTACAGATCTGGAGACAAACGGTACATGTTAGTTGGACCCAGAATGAGTATAGGATCTACTATTGTACCAGGCAGCCATGCGAATACTCTCGTGCTACCTGACAGGAGGAGGGCATCTGGGGAGGTGAGTCAATATTTAGATTTGCTGCATGTATATTTAAGGATGTCTTTTGTCATTATCTTCTTGATGATGAACTTTTTGATTGAAAACATCCCCTTTTACACAGTGTCCTTTAGTCCACACTTTAAAGTAATAAAATGCATTTACAAACACATTCACAGGGTGGCAGTACCTTATCACTATAACGCCTAATATCTGAACAGGATACACATGACCTGCTGGTATGTTCAGTCTGGTTGAACATTTAGCTGGCAGACTTGCATATATATATGCGCATGGTGACTGTTTTTTTCTAAATTATATTCCAGCGAGAAATACATATATATTTCATGCTTTGATGGAGATACTAATCGCGAGAAGGAAACATTGATGGACACGTTTGGACTCGCACTTTTACCTCAAAACATGAAACACAGAGGGGGATGGGAGACATGGCGACAACGACCACATTTTCTCGCCGTTTTGGTTTTGGTTTTATTTTTCAGAGCTGCCTCGGGACAACTGAGATACGCTATATCCGAAGAGCTCAAAGAGGGAAGTTTTGTTGGGAATATTGCAAAAGATTTGGGAATAGACCTGAATTTGATGAAGCAGAGGGGGTTTCGTATTATGTCCGGCTCGACTGAACCGCTTTTCAAGGTAAATGATAATGACGGGGTCCTTTATGCGAACCATAGGATAGACCGAGAGGAAATATGTAAGGAGAACAGTGTATGTTTAATTAACCTTAAAACTGTTCTCGAAAACCCACTAGAAGTACATTATGTCACAGTGGAGATAACAGATTTGAACGACCACTCTCCCACATTTCCAGAGAAAACAAAGAGGCTTGAAATCTCAGAGTCTGCATTGCCTGGAGCGCGATATCAGTTGCAAAATGCATACGACCCGGATGGTGGCACAAATTCCGTCCAACAGTATAAAATCAGTCAAAACGAGTATTTTCGTTTAGAGATTAAAGATCGTGGGAGAGATGGCAAAACCCCAATATTACAATTACAGAGACAGCTTGACAGAGAGGCTAAACGTAGCCATAAATTAAAGTTAACGGCAATAGACGGCGGAAATCCCCCCAAGACAGGCACAGTTGATATATACATAGATGTTCTAGATGTTAATGATAATATGCCAGTGTTCACAAAAGACACATACTCAGCCTTGCTACAAGAGAACGCCCCAATTGGCACAACAGTCATTCAAGTTAACGCAACCGATATGGACGACGGTTCCAATGGGGAAGTTGCTTATTCATTTGGCAGTGATGTAAAAAGTAAAATTCGAGAATTGTTTAATATCAACTCTGATACTGGAGAGATAATTGTAAAAGGTCATGTAGACTTTGAAGAACAAGACAGCTTTGACATTGATATACAGGCCTCTGATAAAGGAATCATTCCATTCAGAACAGATAAAAGTGTTATAATTAAAATTGTAGATATGAACGATAATCCCCCTGAGATAGAAGTGGCATCGTTATCAAATGCTGTTTCAGAGGACTCAAGACCAGGTACCACGGTAGCGCTTATCAGCATTACTGATTTAGACTCTGGAATTAATGGCAAAATAATCAGCTATGTCGCCGAAGACAGTCCTTTTACATTAACTCAATCAATACAAGATAACATGTTTGCAGTTGTCACTAAGTCACAGCTTGACAGGGAACAACAATCCAGATATGATATTACAATAATCGCTAAAGACGCAGGTGAACCAGCGTTAACATCTAAACAGACTATAAACGTGTTTGTGTCAGACACGAATGATAACAGTCCCACGTTTTCAGTGAGCCCCTATACTTTCTACCTAATCGAAAATAATCCCCCAGGAGCCTCTGTGTTTTCTGTAACAGCATCTGATCGTGACGAAGGAGAGAATGCGCTTATTTCGTATAATATTTTCAGGAATGTAGGTCATGAAAATACAGTGACTTCATTTCTTAACGTCAACTCTGAAAATGGAGACATTTTGGCTCTGAAAAGTTTTGACTTTGAAACTCTGAAAACGTTCCAGTTCCAAGTTGTTGCCACAGATTCTGGAACTCCGTCACTAAGCAGCAACGTCACAGTGAACGTGTTCATTCTGGATCAGAACGACAACGCTCCAGTCATCCTGTATCCAGTCAGCTCGAACGGTTCTGCTGAAGGTGTGGAGGAGATTCCCCGCAATGTGAACGCAGGACACTTGGTGACTAAAGTCAGAGCCTATGACGCTGATATAGGATATAACGGCTGGTTACTGTTTTCACTGCAGGAAGTTACTGACCACAGTCTCTTTGCTTTGGATCGCTATACAGGACAGATCAGAACACTTCGCTCATTCACAGAGACAGACGAGGCTGAACATAAACTGGTCATACTGGTGAAAGACAATGGGAACGTTTCACTGTCAGCAACAGCTACTGTGATTGTTAAAGTCGTGGAACCCAAAGAAGCTTTTGCTGCTTCTGATGTTAAAAGTGCATCAAAGGATGAGGAGGGGAATGATGTGACTTTTTATCTGATGATAACTCTGGGATCAGTTTCAGTACTTTTCCTCATCAGTATCATCGTGCTGATTGCAATGCAGTGCTCAAAATCCACAGACTATACTTCTAAGTATCTGCAAGAGCCTAATTATGACGGGACACTGTGTCACAGCATCCAGTACAGATCTGGGGACAAACGGTACATGCTAGTTGGACCCAGAATGAGTATAGGATCTACTATTGTACCAGGCAGCCATGCGAATACTCTCGTGCTCCCTGATAGAAGACGTACGCCTGAAGAGGTAAGATCAATAGTTCTCTCTAAACAATGGGTTATAAGTATGTATGCATTTAAATTAGTTGCATCACAGTCTGATGCCCACTCATTCTCTACACCTAGGTCTCAAATATTTATATTTGCATCAGAAAAAAAATATTTTTACAACTGTGAATGTTTTCCATCTTCATGCAGTGTGAGTCTTGAAACATGCGCTGGTGGTTTAGCAGTCGCTGTCCGTGGTGCTGAAATTTAATTTGTATTAGGTACATTCCCTCATTTGTGCTTTATAAGCTTTTCTAAAAATAGCTTTCTCTTTCATGTTAAAAACACTATGAATACATTTTGTTGCCTAAATCAAGTAGTGTAGTGCGATACCCGATCACTTGGTGTCAGTATAATGACTGATAAAAATTCCACGCCCTTGTCATAGTCACTAGACCCATCCCCTTCCTTTAAAACCGTCATAGACAGAACCTTTTCCGTGCTGACTGAAATGTATTCTTAAAGAAACGCTCATGGTTTGTGTGAGAATGGTTGGATTATGGCAAGGAATATGACGGAAGGATTTATTTCAATATAGGAGGATAGCTCTTTCAAATCTGTTTTTGTTTAAATGTGTCATCTTCACATCATGGAACAAAGACGCTGCGAGACGTGGAGAGAGCGCACGAAGTGGGCTGTCTACATGATGGTTTTGGTTACGTTTTCGAGCAGAGCTTCAGGACAACTCCGATATTCTATTTCCGAGGAAATGAAAGAAGGAACCGCTGTTGGAAATATTGCTAAGGATCTGGGTATTGATAAGTCCACACTGAACGAGCGAGGGTACCGTATTGTGTACGGCTCAACAGACCCTCCTTTTCGAGTGAATAAGGAGGACGGTATCTTGTATGTGAACCGAAAAATTGACAGAGAGGAAGTGTGCGACCGAAGCAAGGTTTGTGTAATTGACTTAAAAACGGTATTAGAAAACCCGCTGGAGGTCCACTATGTAGCAGTGGAGATTCTGGATGTAAACGACCACGCACCAAGCTTTCCTGACAATGAAAATATATTAGAGATTCCTGAATCTGTATTACCCGGGGCAAGATTTCAGCTAAAAGGTGCGCGTGATGCTGACAGTGGTTCATTATCCGTTCAGCAGTATAAGTTGAGTCATAATGAACATTTTCGCTTGGAAGTGAAAGATCGTGGCGAGGATCGCAAGACCCCCAGTTTAATTCTTCAAAAACCACTTGATAGAGAGTCTGTCAAAACCCATGTACTACTTTTGACGGCCCTGGATGGAGGTAAACCTCCGCGATCCGGTAACATGACAATAATTGTTGATGTTTCCGATGTCAACGATAATCCCCCAGTTTTCACCCAGGATTCATATACTGTGCAGCTAAAAGAAAATTCTCCTCTTGGTACAACTGTCATTCAAGTTATTGCAACAGATTTGGATGACGGTTCAAATGGTGAGGTCGTATATTCATATGGCAATGACGTGGATGCACAGGCAACTACACGTTTTGATTTAAATTCAGAGACTGGAGTAATTACTGTGGCAGGAACTATAGATTTTGAAGAATGTAACAGATATGAACTTGATATCCGGGCATTTGACAAAGCTGCGGCTAGCCTAGCTACAGACAAAAGCGTTATTATACATGTTGTTGACGTAAACGACAATGCACCAGAGATTGAAGTGACATCTTTTTCACATGCGCTCCCAGAAGATTCAAAACCTGGAACTACAGTGGCATTGATTAGTGTTAAAGATTCAGACTCTGGTCTCAACGGAAAAATTCTGTGTGACATAAACAGAGACCTTCCTTTTACAATTACTCCATCTTTACAAAATAACATGTATTCTCTGGTCACCAAAATGCTTTTGGATCGAGAGCAGCAATCACAATATAGTGTAACAATTGTTGCTAAAGATGCAGGTGAACCATCCTTAACATCAGACAAAACTATAAACATCGTTATTTCAGATGTAAACGACAACAGCCCATTGTTTTCAAAGAACCCATATACTTTCTACATTACAGAAAATAACAATCCAGGAGCGTCTATATTATCAGTGACAGCTCGTGATCATGACGAAGGTAGTAATAAACTAATTTCATATCATATACTGAGGGATAGAGGGAGAGAACATTTGCTAGCCCCCTTTCTTAATGTTAATAGTGAAAATGGAGACATTTCGGCGCTAAAAAGTTTTGACTTTGAAACTCTGAAAACGTTCCAGTTCCAAGTTGTTGCCACAGATTCTGGAACTCCGTCACTAAGCAGCAACGTCACAGTGAACGTGTTCATTCTGGATCAGAACGACAACGCTCCAGTCATCCTGTATCCAGTCAGCTCGAACGGTTCTGCTGAAGGTGTGGAGGAGATTCCCCGCAATGTGAACGCAGGACACTTGGTGACTAAAGTCAGAGCCTATGACGCTGATATAGGATATAACGGCTGGTTACTGTTTTCACTGCAGGAAGTTACTGACCACAGTCTCTTTGCTTTGGACCGCTATACAGGACAGATCAGAACACTTCGCTCATTCACAGAGACAGACGAGGCTGAACATAAACTGCTCATACTGGTGAAAGACAATGGGAACGTTTCACTCTCAGCAACAGCTACTGTGACTGTCAAAGTTGTGGAGCCCAAGGAGGCTTTTGCTGCTTCTGATGTCAAAAGTGCATCAAAGGATGAGGAGGGGAAAGATGTGACTTTTTATTTGATGATAACTTTGGGCTCAGTTTCAGTACTTTTCCTCGTCAGTATCATCGTGCTGATTGCAATGCAGTGTTCAAAATCCACAGACTATACTTCTAAATATCTACAAGAGCCTAATTATGACGGGACACTGTGTCACAGCATCCAGTACAGATCTGGAGACAAACGGTACATGCTAGTTGGACCCAGAATGAGTATAGGATCTACTATAGTTCCGGGCAGCCATGCGAATACACTAGTGCTCCCTGACAGGAGGAGGACATCTGGAGAGGTAAGATTCATGTTTTGATTTTTCAATTTCCTGCATACTTAAGACTTTGTATGAAAGGTTTGATTATGAGTGAGAAAAGGGACCATCTAGCGGTGACATTTCACTCTTGAGAAATCAGGACCACTGCAAACGTTATAATTCATCTGACTTTTTATAACATACCTGAAAGGAGGGTTTTGTTTTTTATCGTGCTCCTTGCCTCCAAAGATGTTTAAATTGTCTTTGATGTATGAAATAACTTCTCCTGTAACCTGTGTATGTAATAATCCCGACGCTTGGTGTCAGTGTAGTTCTGGGATATGTGCATCTGGTAGCACTTTACGTCACGGGCTTTATTTCGACGGAGCCCTTGCATTATTCTCAAACAGCACACTCGAGTGCAAGATCGCGACTGACAGCAGCGCGTGTGTTTTATTTTCGGCAGTTTTGTACTTAAGTGAACTTCGGGATTGTTCAGAAATATGACGCAATAAGGCTCACTTATATCACGAGGTAGTTACTGGACTGTCCTTGATCGCATTCAAGCCATGGAACAAAGGGGATGCAAACCATGGAGGGGGCGACAGTGTTGGTTTGTCTTCATGTTTTTTCTGGATGTTCTATGGAGCGGAGCTTCAGCACAGATCAGATATTCGATATCCGAAGAGGTTCAGCATGACACCGTTGTCGGGAATATAGCCAAGGATTTGGGACTGGATAAGAGTGCACTCAAAGACCGAGGATATCGCATTGTAGCAGGCTCAACTGAACCCCTGTTTCAAGTTAATCAAAATGATGGCATTTTGTATGTGAAAAGAAGAATAGACAGGGAGGAGGTGTGCGACCGGATCAGCCCATGTCTGATCAATCTGAAAACGGTGCTAGAAAACCCGCTGGAGATCCACTATGTGGCAGTGGAAATACTTGATATAAATGATCACTCGCCTGTTTTTCCAGAGAAAGAGAAAAAGCTTGAGATTTCTGAGTCAGCCTTGTCGGGAGCGAGATTTCAACTGCAAGCTGCGCGTGACCCTGATGTAGGCCAGTTCTCTATTCAGCAGTATAAACTCAGCCATAACGACTATTTTAGATTAGAAGTAAAGGATAGAGGCGAGGACCGTAAAGTACCATTTTTAGTTCTGCAGAAGCAGTTGGATAGAGAAACAGCCCGGAAACATAAGCTAATTCTAACAGCCGTTGATGGAGGAAAACCGGCGAAGTCTGGCGCTATAGACATAATTATTGATGTACTTGATGTTAATGACAACTCCCCAGTGTTTACCAAAGAACTGTATTCTGCTACATTAAAAGAAAACGTTCCCGTCGGCACTGTAGTGATTCAAGTAAATGCAACAGATTTTGACCAGGGTGCAAATGGTGAAATAATGTATTCATTTGGTAACGAAGTTGATCCAAAATTAATGGATGTCTTTAGCATAGACGCAGACACAGGTGAAATAAAAGTAATCGGTCAGATTGATTTCGAGCAAAGCAAAAGTTATGAAATTGATATACAGGCATCTGATAAGGGACAAGTTCCTCTCACAACCGATAAAAGTGTTATAATAACTGTTGTTGATGTTAACGATAATGCACCTGAGATAGAGGTGACATCATTTTCAAGTTCTATCAAGGAGGATGCAAAGATAGGAACTACAGTGGCCCTAATTAGTGTCAGTGATTTAGACTCTGGAATTAACGGTAAAGTCATTTGCACAATCAACGAAGATGTTCCTTTTACTTTATCTCCATCATTACAAGAAAACATGTACGCCGTTTTAACCAAGTCGAGGTTGGACAGGGAGGCTGTTTCCCAATTTCATGTTACAATTACTGCTAAAGACACAGGCGACCCAATATTTTCAACTGAAAAGACCATAAGCGTCGTAGTATCAGATGTGAATGACAACATTCCAGAGTTTTCATTGAGTCCGTATGCATTTTATATCACAGAGAATAACAGCCCAGGGGCTTCATTGTTTTCAGTAAAAGCTTCTGATCGCGATGAAAGTGATAATGCTTTAATTTCATACAATATTCTCAGAGATGGAAGGGAAGAAAATAAATTGGCTTCATTCCTAAATATCAACTCTGAAAATGGAGATATTTTGGCGCTGAAAAGTTTTGACTTTGAAACTCTGAAAACGTTCCAGTTCCAAGTTGTTGCCACAGATTCTGGAACTCCGTCACTGAGCAGCAACGTCACAGTGAACGTGTTCATTCTGGATCAGAACGACAACGCTCCAGTCATCCTGTATCCAGTCAGCTCGAACGGTTCTGCTGAAGGTGTGGAGGAGATTCCCCGCAATGTGAACGCAGGACACTTGGTGACTAAAGTCAGAGCCTATGACGCTGATATAGGATATAACGGCTGGTTACTGTTTTCACTGCAGGAAGTTACTGACCACAGTCTCTTTGCTTTGGACCGCTATACAGGACAGATCAGAACACTTCGCTCATTCACAGAGACAGACGAGGCTGAACATAAACTGGTCATACTGGTGAAAGACAATGGGAACGTTTCACTCTCAGCAACAGCTACTGTGATTGTCAAAGTTGTGGAACCCAAAGAAGCTTTTGCTGCTTCTGATGTTAAAAGTTCTGCTAAAGTTGGCGAGGAGGACAATGTAACATTTTATCTGATGATAACTCTGGGCTCAGTTTCTGTACTTTTCCTTGTCAGTATCATCGTGCTGATTGCAATGCAGTGCTCCAAATCCACAGACTATACTTCTAAATATCTACAAGAGCCTAATTATGACGGGACACTGTGTCACAGCATCCAGTACAGATCTGGAGACAAACGGTACATGCTAGTTGGACCCAGAATGAGTATAGGATCTACTATAGTTCCCGGCAGCCATGCGAATACACTAGTGCTCCCTGACAGAAGGAGAACATCTGAGGAGGTAAGACATATATCAGTGTAAATTGTGAGATGGCTAAATGTTTGTTTACTGAGAATATCAACTATGCCTCCTTGTGTACTTTTTTGCATAGCGTGATACTGGATCTGTTGGCCACCCCGGTTTCCTTTGGCAATAATGCCCGTGTCAATTTCAGGACTTGTATGTAGGTGTTGGGTCGATTAGATTAATTTAAATCGTGAAATAGCACTCTATTTCTTCATTTATCGTGGTCATTGTGTCACTTCCTTTATTAACTCTATCAAAACAATTCCTGCATTATGTTTGACTTAACATTATGCACTTTGTCTTTAGCAACTGCATCCCTTTTTTTTCCTTGCAATATTTTGTTGTGTTATGTGGATTTCGTTTTTTTTGCAAGTATAATGTGGCAGTCTAAAAAAACTACTCAAGTGGATTCAGCAAGGTGTAATAGCAGAAAAGATTTAATGATGCTTAAATTGAACTGGTACTGAACTACAATACTTCGCGAGAACTGTCCTCGGTGCTGAAAGTGTTTGGCTTCCTTTTCTGATAATAATGTGTTTCCTACCGACTTTTAAGGAGGTGTTATGGTGGCTTGTTTGGAGACTCCGCATTCTCCTCCTCTTTTTACATACATGGAAAAACGGTTTGTTGTGACTAAAGACCAAACTACCATTGACCTAATGTGGAGAACACACTTCACATTTCTGCAATAAGAAATAACATCGCATGGTGTCAGTGTAATGTAAAAAGTCAGCGTTACACCAGCTTGTCGTCATTGGTACTTGGTTCCACCTCCCGAAAGCATTCTCACTTCCATACTGTCATGATCGTTTCTCTGGTTATTTTGTGTAAATGGTTCGTCTGATCCAATTCTGGAAATGTATGAAGGAAATTAATGTTTTTAGATCGAAACGTGTTGGATTCGATCTTACGTGTTTATTGTCCTTCTGATGGATTGTTGACGTCTTCGGTTTGAACCATGGAACAAAGAAGATACAAGCCGCGAAGGGTACGAGGATATTTGGTCGGCTGCGTGGTTGCTGTGCTTTTGTGGAGCGTGGCCTCAGCTCAAATAAGGTATTCCGTTTCTGAAGAAGTGAGCGAAGGAACTGTGGTCGGAAATATAGCAAAAGATCTGGGATTAGATAAAAGCACTCTTAAAGACAGAAAGTATCGGATTGTTTCTAGTACTTCGGATCATCTTTTCCATGTAAATCAAAACGACGGCATCCTGTATGTGAGCAGAACAATTGACAGAGAAGAGGTGTGCGCACAGAGCAGTACATGTGTAATAAATCTGAAAACCGTGCTCGAAAACCCGCTGGAGGTACACTACGTTAGAGTGGAAGTGCTGGATATAAATGACCATTCTCCCAGTTTCCCGGAAAAAGACAAAACCTTAGAGATTTCTGAGAACGTCTTGCCAGGAGCACGATTTCAGCTAAAAGCCTCACGGGATCAAGATAGTGGCCCTTTCTCCGTGCAACAATATAAACTCAGCCCCAACGACCACTTTCGTTTGGAAGTTAAAGATAAAGGAGACGATGGTAAAATACCAATATTGGTTGTTCAAAAATCTTTTGACAGGGAGACTGCAGTAAGTCACTCATTGGTGCTGACGGCATTGGATGGAGGTAAACCTCCGAAATCGGGCGAAATTAATATTCTAGTAAATGTTTTAGATATTAATGATAACGCCCCTGTTTTCTCTCAAGATGTTTACTCTGTGACGCTCAATGAAAATGCTCCTGTGGGTACAACAGTTATACAAGTGAATGCAACCGATTTAGATGACGGCACTAACGGTGAAGTAGTTTACTCATTTAGCAACAGTATGAATCAAAATATATTGAACGTATTTGATATCAATCCGTTAAAGGGTGAGATAATTGTGAAAGGTTTAATAGATTATGAGAAGAAAGACATATACGAAATTGAAATCGAAGCATCAGATAAAGGTTCTGCTCCTCTAACTACAGAAAAAAGCGTGGTTATTAAAATAGTTGATGTAAATGATAATGCACCTGAGATTGAAGTTACCTCCTTTTCAAGCTCCATCCCCGAAGATTCCAGACCTGGAACTACAGTTGCTCTTATCAGTGTGAATGACTTGGACTCTGGTCTCAATGGAAAAGTTATTTGTTCTATAGGTGAGGGTGTTCCATTTGCTTTATCACCGTCCTTACAGGACAAAATGTATTCATTAGTCACCAAAACTCCTCTTGACAGAGAGAAACAGGCACATTATGATCTGACAATACATGCTATCGACGCTGGTCAGCCACCACTGTCCTCTGAAAAGACAATAAGTGTTGAGGTGTCAGATGTGAATGACAACAGTCCAGAATTTTTACTGAGTCCTTATACTTTCTATGTCACAGAGGGCAATGATCCAGGAGCCTCTGTGTTTTCTGTTAAAGCTTTTGATCGCGATGAGAATGACAATGCACTCATATCCTACCATATCCTCAGGGATGGAAGCGAAGGAAATAAATTGGCTTCATTCTTAAATATCAATTCAGATAACGGTCACATTTCCGCTCTAAAAAGTTTTGACTTTGAAACTCTGAAAACGTTCCAGTTCCAAGTTGTTGCCACAGATTCTGGAACTCCGTCACTAAGCAGCAACGTCACAGTGAACGTGTTCATTCTGGATCAGAACGACAACGCTCCAGTCATCCTGTATCCAGTCAGCTCGAACGGTTCTGCTGAAGGTGTGGAGGAGATTCCCCGCAATGTGAACGCAGGACACTTGGTGACTAAAGTCAGAGCCTATGACGCTGATATAGGATATAACGGCTGGTTACTGTTTTCACTGCAGGAAGTTACTGACCACAGTCTCTTTGCTTTGGACCGCTATACAGGACAGATCAGAACACTTCGCTCATTCACAGAGACAGACGAGGCTGAACATAAACTGGTCATACTGGTGAAAGACAATGGGAACGTTTCACTCTCAGCAACAGCTACTGTGACCGTCAAAGTTGTGGAACCCAAAGAGGCTTTTGCTGCTTCTGATGTTAAAAGTTCTGCTAAAGTTGACGAGGGGGACAATGTGACATTTTATCTGATGATAACTTTGGGATCCGTTTCAGTACTTTTTCTCGTCAGTATCATCGTGCTGATTGCAATGCAGTGTTCAAAATCCACAGACTATACTTCCAAATATCTACAAGAGCCTAATTATGACGGGACACTGTGTCACAGCATCCAGTACAGATCTGGAGACAAGCGATACATGTTAGTTGGACCCAGAATGAGTATAGGATCTACTATAGTTCCCGGCAGCCATGCGAATACACTAGTACTCCCTGACAGGAGGAGACCATCTGGGGAGGTAAGGCATTTATCAGTGTAAATTGTGAGATGACTAAATGTTTGTTTGCTGAGAATATTAACTGTGCCTCTTTGTGTAATAACTTGCATAGCATTACACTGGATTTGTTGCCTTCCCTGTTTTCCTTAGTCAATAATGATCTCATGCCATTTATAAGACGTGGATGCAGGTAGAGTGAAAGGGTCATTTCGATTGACTTAAACAGAGAAATAACACTTTATTTATTCATTTTTTAGTCACTCCGTTAGTCGTTCTCTTTATTAACTCTGTCAGAACAATTCTGACGTTATGTTTGACTTGACATTATGCACTTTGTCCTTGTGAATCGCATCCCTTTCATTTTGTTCTATTTTATTATTTAATTGGATTTAATTTATTGTCTATCTTTACCCTCTTACAACCTCATTTTATTCTTTTTACACATTATTAATGATTTAAGAACATGTGTAGATGAGCAAACAAAAACAGATTTATGTTCAATTAATGTGTGCTCAAATATTCCTTGACCTAACAGTACACAGCTAATTATGAAAAATTAAGCTCATCACGAATAATTGCAAGTACAGTGTAGCAGTGTAAAAAGCAACAACAAACAGTTGCTGTGATGATTCTTAAATTGAACATGTACTGAATTGCAGTACGTCGCGAGATCTGTCCTCGGTGCTGAAAGTTTGGCTTAGTTTTCTGATAATGTGTTTCCTACCGTTTTTGAAGGTGGTGTTATGGTCGCCCGTTTAGAGACTTGACCTGATGTGCAGAACATACTTCAGATTTCTGCAATAAGAAATAACATCGCATGGTGTCACTGTAATGTAAAAAGTCAGCGTTACAGCAGCTTGTCGTCATTGCTACGTGGTTCCACCTCCTGAAAACATTTTCACTTCCACACTGCCATCATCTTTTCTCTGCTTGTTTTGTGTAAATGATGTGTTTCACACAGTTTCTGGAAATATATGAAGTAAATATATGTTATTAGATCTCTGTTAGAAAACGTGTTGGATTCGATCTTACGCGTTTCTTGTTCTTCTGATGGATTATTGACGTATTCGGTTTGAATCATGGAACAAAGAAGATACAAGCCACGAAGGGCGAGAGGATATTTGGTTGGCTGCGTGGTTGCTGTGCTTTTGTGGAGCGTGGCCTCAGCACAATTAAGGTATTCAGTTTCTGAGGAAGTTAACGAAGGAACTGTGGTCGGAAACATCGCAAAAGATCTGGGATTAGATAAAAGCACTCTCAAAGACAGAAAGTATCGGATTGTTTCTAGTACTGCGGATCCTCTTTTCCATGTAAATCACAATGATGGCATTCTGTATGTGAGCCGAAAGATTGACAGAGAAGATGTGTGCGCACAGAGCAGTACGTGTTTGATAAATCTGAAAACTGTGCTAGAAAATCCACTGGAGGTCCATTATGTTAGAGTGGAAGTGCTGGATATAAATGACAATTCTCCCAGTTTTCCGGAAAAAGAGACCACATTGGAGATTTCTGAGAACGTCTTGCCCGGAGCACGATTTCAGCTAAAAGCCTCACGGGATCGAGACAGTGGTCATTTTTCAGTGCAGCAATATAAACTCAGCCAAACCGATCACTTCCGTCTGGAAGTTAAAGATAAAGGAGACGATGGTAAAATACCAATATTGGTTGTTCAAAAATCTCTAGATAGAGAAACTACAGGAAGTCACTCATTAGTGCTGACCGCACTAGACGGTGGTAAACCTCCGAAATCGGGCGACATGAATATTCTAATACATGTTCTGGATATTAATGATAACACGCCTGTTTTCTCTCAAGATGTTTATTCTGTGACGCTCAAGGAAAATGCTCAAATAGGTACAACAGTCGTACAAGTAAATGCAACTGATTTAGATGAAGGATCAAACGGAGAAGTAGTTTATTCATTCAGCAAGAGTATCAATCAAAATATCTTAAAACTGTTTGATATTAATCCATTGACAGGAGAGATAACTGTGAAAGGCCTAATAGATTATGAAGTGAAAGACAAATATGAAATTGAAATTGAAGCATCAGATAAAGCGTTTGCTCCTCTAACAACAGAAAAAAGTGTTATTATCAAGATAGTTGATGTAAATGATAATGCACCTGAGATTGAAGTTACATCATTTTCAAGCTCCATCCCTGAAGATTCCAGACCTGGAACTACAGTTGCCCTCATCAGTGTAAATGACTTAGACTCTGGTCTCAATGGAAAAGTTATTTGCTCTATAGGTGATGATATTCATTTTGCTTTATCACCATCTTTACAAGACAAAATGTATTCATTAGTCACCAAATCTCTTCTGGACAGAGAGGAAAAGTCACAATATGATCTGACAATTACTGCAAAAGATACCGGTCAACCTTCATTATCATCTGAAAAGACAATAAGTGTTGTGGTATCAGATGCGAATGACAACAGTCCAGAGTTTTCACTGAGTCCCTATACTTTCTATGTCACAGAGGGCAATGATCCAGGAGCCTCTGTGTTTTCTGTTAAAGCTTTTGATTGTGATGAGAATGACAATGCACTCATATCCTACCATATTCTCAGAGATGGAAGGGAAGGGAATAAACTGGCGCCATTTCTAAACATAAACTCTGAAAATGGAGATATTTCAGCTCTAAAAAGTTTTGACTTTGAAACTCTGAAAACGTTCCAGTTCCAAGTTGTTGCCACAGATTCTGGAACTCCGTCACAAAGCAGCAACGTCACAGTGAACGTGTTCATTCTGGATCAGAACGACAACGCTCCAGTCATCCTGTATCCAGTCAGCTCGAACGGTTCTGCTGAAGGTGTGGAGGAGATTCCCCGCAATGTGAACGCAGGACACTTGGTGACTAAAGTCAGAGCCTATGACGCTGATATAGGATATAACGGCTGGTTACTGTTTTCACTGCAGGAAGTTACTGACCACAGTCTCTTTGCTTTGGACCGCTATACAGGACAGATCAGAACACTTCGCTCATTCACAGAGACAGACGAGGCTGAACATAAACTGGTCATACTGGTGAAAGACAATGGGAACGTTTCACTCTCAGCAACAGCTACTGTGATTGTTAAAGTTGTGGAGCCCAAAGAGGCTTTTGCTGCGTCCGATGTCAAAAGTTCAGCAAAAGATGATGACGGGAATGATGTGACATTTTACCTGATGATAACTTTGGGCTCAGTTTCTGTACTTTTCCTCATCAGTATCATCGTGCTGATTGCAATGCAGTGCTCAAAATCCACAGACTACACTTCTAAATATCTACAAGAGACTAATTATGACGGGACACTGTGTCACAGCATCCAGTACAGATCTGGAGACAAACGATACATGCTAGTTGGACCAAGAATGAGTATAGGATCTACTATAGTTCCAGGCAGCCATGCGAATACTCTAGTGCTCCCTAACAGGAGGACATCTGGAGAGGTGAGCAAACACTTACATTTGTTATATATGCAGATAAGCGCGTTGTGTTGTTTTGAGTTGTTTGTTTCAAAAATTACTTGCTTGTTTTTGAGGCATATTTTAACCCAGGCTTAAGCAAACCTCCACATTTCTCTCAATTTTTTCTTCCCAGAATGGGCATATCTGAGAAGCTCTTACTGTTTATCTTTTAAATAGTTTTCTTGTGTGGACAGTGTATTTTTAAAGGGATTTTAAACTTTGGCAAATAACACAAATGAGATTAGGGAAACATTGGACTGGAACTAGCTTGTGAGTAAATGTGAAACTACATCACATATCACTTTATCTATTATTCTACTACTGAAGTATATTGGTAGAAGATGAAGAAACATTGGCATGTTTGTTGAGTATTTGTTTTGTTTGTCTGTTTACAACACACATGTACTATACACTGTACTGCATGCTTACACAGGGCTGTGGTATAGCTTTGTAAGTAAATGGTAAATGGACTGTACTTATATAGCGCCTTTCTAGTACAACCATTTAAAGTGCTTTTTACACTGCTTATCTCATTCACCCATTTACACACAACTACTGCCAACCACTCATCAGTTTTTAGGACCTAACCATTCGTACACATTCACACACCGATGGCGAAGCCTTCGGGAACAATTTGGGGTTCAGTATCTGCAGGGATCGAACCTCTGATCATTTGTTTAGTGGCAACCCGCTCTACCTCACAGCTGCCCCAGTAGTGTTGTTGAATCCGTTGGATGGTCTTTCATTGTTTTATAGGCACATTTCTATTTCATCGGTTGACTGTGACATATTTAAACAATAATAGTAACTGTATATTTTATGCGTGATATCTACTTCATGAATTTTGGCACTGTTTTGAAAAGTTCAATTAGTATTCTGACTACTCTTTTTTACGATTTTGGATTTGCACACTTTGATAGTTTCCTTTTCTTGCAGATGTATAGTTTTGGCTCATCAGCAACACACACCCACGGCCCAATTAATGGCCATGTAAATTGGAGAGGAGAAAGGAGCAGGGAACATCTGTTCTTTTTCAATCTCCCCAGGTCACATTTTTAAACTTTAGTCACTGCAGTTCGGCATGGACATGATGATGATGCTCACAGTCATTTTGGCTGTTTGATACGAGCTACGGTTTGGACTTAGTGGCCACTAGTTCGAGGGGGTTCATTTTAAGATTTTCTGTGTCTCTCAGCAGTCATTCACACACAGACAGAGCACAGCTGCGGTTAATTGCTCTGCTCTGATTGGTGGACTGCAGGGGAGCTGGTTACTGGGCTGAAACTCACAAGCCTGAGTGTAACTAACATCATTGAAGTCTCTGTCTAATATTAATAACTGTTAATAATACATTTTGAATGTCTGCTATTCTGTAGTTCTCTCTCACAGACAGACAGACAAACAGACAAACACACACATAGTCTTACAAAATAAGAGTCCATTCAAATTTATGCCTGAAAGGCAATGATGACATCTTGTTGTATTAATACTGTACTTGCTGAGCAGTGTCAATAATAATGTATGGGCATGACAGGGCCAGCGTCAGGCACACTCAAAATTTCTTTAGAAATGTTCCAGTTTTATTTTACAATGTTGTTTTTTTTTTTTTTTTACATTGATTTCTTGCTGTTCTTTTCAAATTGTCTCTGTTTTCAAATCATCTTTTTTACACTGTAGGATATCTAAACAATTTGGATGCTCTTATTGTGTAGATACAGTTCAGTAATTGTTGCTTGTGTGTTTAAATATGGAGAGTCCTGCTCCCAACTCATGATTGATTGCAGACAAAGGAGCGTTCTGCATTAGGTGTGTAAATGGCAGCATTACAAAGTTAATTATGCTGGTGTTTATGGTGCATTGTTGTACAATGAACTTAAAACAGTATTATCATACTTTGACTAAGTAGACCCAGTTACAGTCAGTGATAACTGCTGTCCCTGGTTCTGAAAGTATTTGGGCTCATTTTCCAATAACTGTTAATGAAATTTAAGAAACCTTAAACCACACTGCGACATAATCTCGGTGATTTGATTCGTACAACTTAATCATACCAAAAAAAAAAAAAAAAGTAAAGACTGTTCTGCATAATCTTCGAAACACTTTGAATGGTGTTTGTTTTCTAGCTTTACTTGAAGGATATCTTTCGTTTCCCTGTTTACTGAGAAAAAGTCCACCTCCTAATCTATTTGAAGTTAATAGACTACGCCTGGCCAAGGATTCGCGGCAACTCCGAAACGATTGAAATGTATTCTAATGTGCTACAAAGCAATTTGACTTCTCTGCAGCGAGACGTTTAGTCGCATGGTGTCAGTGTAACTTAAAAAGTCAGGAGTAACCGACATTGTCGTCATTAGATTTAGGTTCCACCTCTTGACATCATTTTCACTTTGATATTAACACAATCCTGTTTTCTACCTTAATACGCTGTTTGCTACTATTCCTGACTATGTAGGAAAGGACTGCATATACATCTATGAAAGTGTTGGATTCTGTTTTTACAACGTTGTTATTGTTCTTGTGATGGATTCGTGATTTCGGATTTGAACCATGGAACAAAGAAGGTGTAAGCCACTACGGATGGGAGGATATTTGGTCGGCTGCGTTGCTGCTGTGCTTCTGTGGAGCGTGGCCTCAGCGCAAATAAGATATTCCATTTCTGAGGAAGTTAACGAAGGAACTGTGGTCGGAAACATCGCAAAAGATCTTGGATTAGATAAAAGCATGCTTAAAGACAGAAAGTATCGGATTGTTTCTAGTTCTGTGGATCCTCTTTTCTATCTAAATCAAAACGACGGCATCCTGTATGTGAGCCGGACAATTGACAGAGAAGAGGTGTGCGCACAGAGCAATACGTGTGTAATACATCTGAAAACCGTGATAGAAAACCCACTGGAAATCCATTATGTTGAAGTAGAGTTACTAGACATAAATGACCATTCTCCTAATTTCCCGGAGAAAGAAAAAAGACTGGAGATTTCTGAGTCTGTGTTGCCAGGAGCACGATTTCAGCTAAAAGCCTCACGGGATCAAGATAGTGGTCATTTTTCTGTGCAACAATATAAACTCAGCCAAAACGATCACTTCCGTTTGGAAGTTAAGGATAAAGGAGAAGATGGTAAAATACCTATACTAATTATTAAAAAATCTTTAGACAGGGAGACTGCAGTAAGTCACTCATTAGTGCTGACAGCACTGGATGGAGGTAAACCTCCGAAATCTGGCGAAATGAATATTATAGTAAATGTTTTAGATGTTAATGATAACTCGCCTGTTTTCTCTCAAGATGTTTATTCTGTGATGCTCGATGAAAATGCTCCAGTAGGCACCACGGTCATACAAGTGAATGCAACTGATTTAGATGACGGCACTAACGGAGAAGTAGTTTACTCATTTAGCAACAGTATGAATCAAAACATATTGAACCTATTTGATATACATCAACTGACAGGAGAGATCATTGTTAAAGGTTCAATAGATTATGAGGAGAAAGACAGATATGAAATTGAAATCCAAGCATCCGATAAAGGTTCCGCTCCTCTAACAACAGAAAAAAGTGTCATTATCAAGATAGTTGATGTAAACGATAATGCACCTGAGATTGAATCTACATCATTTTTAAGCGCCATCCCTGAAGATTCCAGACCTGGAACTACAGTTGCTCTTATCAGTGTGAATGACCTGGACTCTGGTCTCAATGGAAAAGTAATTTGCTCTATAGGTGAGGATGTTCCATTTGCTTTATCACCATCATTGAAAGACAAAATGTATTCATTGGTGACAAAATCTCCTTTGGACAGAGAGAAAAAGACCAAATATGATCTGACAATTACTGCAAAAGACGCTGGTCAGCCTGCGCTATCATCTGAAAAGACAATAACCGTGGAGGTCTCAGATGTGAATGACAACAGTCCAGAGTTTTCCCTGAGTCCCTATACTTTCTATGTCATCGAGGGTAATAATCCAGGAGCCTCTATCTTTTCTGTTAAAGCTTTTGATCGTGATGAAAATGACAATGCACTCATATCCTACCATATTCTCAGAGATGGAAGTGAAGGAAATAATTTGGCTTCATTTCTAAACATAAACTCTGAAAATGGAGATATTTTAGCGCTGAAAAGTTTTGACTTTGAAACTCTGAAAACGTTCCAGTTCCAAGTTGTTGCCACAGATTCTGGAACTCCGTCACTAAGCAGCAACGTCACAGTGAACGTGTTCATTCTGGATCAGAACGACAACGCTCCAGTCATCCTGTATCCAGTCAGCTCGAACGGTTCTGCTGAAGGTGTGGAGGAGATTCCCCGCAATGTGAACGCAGGACACTTGGTGACTAAAGTCAGAGCCTATGACGCTGATATAGGATATAACGGCTGGTTACTGTTTTCACTGCAGGAAGTTACTGACCACAGTCTCTTTGCTTTGGACCGCTATACAGGACAGATCAGAACACTTCGATCATTCACAGAGACAGACGAGGCTGAGCATAAACTGGTCATACTGGTGAAAGACAATGGGAACGTTTCACTCTCAGCAACAGCTACTGTGACTGTCAAAGTTGTGGAACCCAAAGAGGCTTTTGCTGCTTCTGATGTTAAAAGTGCATCAAAGGATGATGACGGGAATGATGTGACTTTTTATCTAATGATAACTTTGGGCTCAGTTTCAGTACTTTTCCTTGTCAGTATCATCGTGCTGATTGCAATGCAGTGTTCAAAATCAACAGACTATACTTCTAAATATCTACAAGAGCCTAATTATGACGGGACACTGTGTCACAGCATCCAGTACAGATCCGGAGACAAACGGTACATGCTAGTTGGACCCAGAATGAGTATAGGATCTACTATAGTTCCGGGCAGCCATGCAAATACACTCGTGCTTCCTGACAGGAGACGTCCGTCTATAGAGGTAAGCCCATGTTTCGTATTTAATTGACGCTATTTTTCAAACACTCATATATTATTTTCATGAGCATTAAAATAACTTCTACTGAACTGACACGATTTCTTTCAGAAATACACCAACGCATATTGCAAGTAATATTTGTAATACGTTGAAGTTTTGTCAATGTCCCTTTTTGTCTCTGTAGAAATTAGAAAATGTTTTTAAGTTACTAACAAGACACCATATGTTACGGCATTATCCATTATTTATATCGTATAGTACTCTCACATGTGTTTAAACTAACTTTATTGGTCATACATTGAAGTTGGAAATCAAGTTTCAGTTGGCATGACTTTTTAAGGAAGACATTTAGGACACATCACGAGGAATGATCTACCAACATAACGGCTAATTTCGTAGCGCTGTCCATGGTGCTGACAGTCACTCTGCAGCCTATTGTGGTCTTTTTTAATATGGAATGTACGTTTCGTTTTAAAGCGTAATGAATTTCATTGGTGGACTTTAATAGCCAAACTTCTGGTTTGTATTTTAGCCAACGTACAATAAGCAATTGCTTTTTTATTACTACTCTATTGTATTTCATAAATCTGGGTATATCTTGTACACTGTTGAATCTACTGATTTATATTCATTTGTATTATGAAAAGTCTATTTGCACACCTTTGAAACTAAATTGTCATCAGTTTTATATTGTAACATATTCTGGATTACTTATACTTCCTATAAAATGAATAAGATTATTTGCTCTTAATTATTTACAGAATGCAGTCGTACACCACTATTAAATTATTGCCCATATCAATTTTTACTTATATTTGTTGTTTGACACTGCTGGTTTGAAATTGTGCTGTCCATGGTTCTGAAATTTTATTTTCAAGATATTGTCGTTGTTGTTGTTTTGGGTATAAAATTAATGGCAGATAGATCTTTGCGTTCTGACCTGTTGTTCTGATTAAAGTTTGTTGTTTCCCTTCAGGTCGTATTCCTACGTACAGCCACTTGTTTGTATTAATCAAGGTGCATCCATAGTGTATTGAACAAGCAAAGCTGTGAAGCAGATTTACAGTGCGTTTCTCTTCCATCCTTGCTTTATTATGGTATGGACAGAATTTGAGGGTTACAAGTAATTTAATACTGCATCTACTTACAGGTGCTATTATTTCCTTTATCAATTATACAAAAACACAAACCCTAGTCAAAAGCTGATTGGGAGTTCCTGAGAAAATAGCAAACATGTAGTACATATGCTGGAAGAGGCTAACATGAGCATCCTTCACAGAGTGGGATATGGGGGCGTTTTAGCTCATCATCTCATCATGTGGCCGTTTACTACTCGATCAGCATATAACAGTAGATTGGAATAGAGGAGATAGTACTGAAGTAAACACTTATAATCTAGCATTGTAACCCACTGTCCACATGGTGTCAGTGTGGCATAATGGTTGTGGTGCTCATTTCATAGAGGCCCTGCCCATCTCTGGGTCATATCTGATGGAGGTGGTATGCTGACGGAGTACACATCGTAGTCTAGGTTTTGAATAATAAGAATAGCGGTTAAAATTTGTGTGTGAAAGCTCCTGCTTGAGAGTCGTACAATGGGTCCGATTGGACTTGTCTGATGAGGAATTGGATCACTGCATTTGCCTACAAAGAAATCCTTCATTTTTGGCTTCACAATGGGAGAACGAGGACAAAGGCGCCGAGTGAAGTGCTGGTGGCTTGCCGGGATTTTGTTGCTGTGTTTTGTGGAGCGGATTTTGGCTCAGCTAAGATACTCTGTTCCAGAAGAAATACAAGTGGGATCACCTGTTGGAAATGTTGCAAAGGATTTAGGGCTTGACATTGGTACTTTAAAAGACAGGCGGTTTCGCATTGTTTCGGGGCCCAATCACTCTCTGTTTCAGTTAAATCAAAACAATGGAGTGTTGTATGTTGGACAAATCATGGACCGGGAGGAGCTCTGTGGTGGAAACAAGGTCTGTTTGATAAATCTGAAAATTGTTGTTGAAAGTCCGCTGGAAATACATTACGTTGGCGTTGAAATAACGGATGTTAATGACCATTCACCCACTTTCCCAGAACGCGAGCAGCGCCTGGAAATAGCGGAGCACACTCCTCCGGGTACTCGTTTCCAAATTCATGCGGCGAGAGACCCCGATGTCGGTACACAGTCAGTCCGATTATATAAACTGAGCCCAAATGAATTTTTTGATATCGAAATCAGAGATAGCGAGGAAGACAAGATACCGTCTTTAGTGCTGAAAAAGGCGTTGGATAGGGAGCAAAAGGCAGAACATCATTTCGTGTTAACAGCTCTTGATGGGGGCAGTCCGCCGAAATCTGGGAGCCTGAATTTAACCATAACTGTGCTGGATACAAACGATAATCGACCTGTGTTCAGCAAAGATATATATACTGTGTCATTAGATGAAAATGCCCCGATTGGAACTCTTGTCATACAAATAAACGCTACAGATTTAGATGAAGGTTTAAACAGTGATATTGTATACATCTTTGGAAAAACGCAAAAGAAAAAAGTGCATGACACATTTGAATTAGACAGCGTCACTGGAGAGATTCGAGTGAAAGGAAACGTGGACTTTGAGGACACGGAGGTTTACAGACTAGAATTGCAGGCATCAGATAAAGGCCAGCCACCTTGGACTGCTGAAAGTAGAGTTGTGATAAAAATAAAAGACGTGAACGACAATAAGCCAGATATTGAAGTAACGTCACTGTCTAACGTAGTCCCAGAAGATTCAAAGCCTGGCACGGTTATCTCTCTCATCAGTGTTACTGACAGAGATTCGGGCATGAATGGGAAAGTTATTTGTAAAATCTCAGGTAATGTTCCGTTTGATTTGACGCCTTCGATTGAGGAAAACATGTACTCTCTTGTCACAAAGGGGCGTTTAGACCGAGAGACTCTGTCCCATTATGACATCACAATAACAGCTACCGACTGTGGTGAACCTCCACTTTCCACTGTAAAAACCTTGAGTGTTCAGGTGTCTGATGTGAATGACAACAGACCAAATTTCAGCCAGAATCCATTTGAACTGTATTTAGTGGAAAACAATGCCCCGGGCGCATCGATATTTTCTGTAAGTGCTACTGATGATGATCTAAATGAAAATGCAGCAATAATGTACCACATAGTGAGAGGTGATGGCCTGCAGCGTGATATGACGTCTTTCCTGAATGTAAATTCAGATAACGGTCACATTTCCGCTCTGAAAAGTTTTGACTTTGAAACTCTGAAAACGTTCCAGTTCCAAGTTGTTGCCACAGATTCTGGAACTCCGTCACTAAGCAGCAACGTCACAGTGAACGTGTTCATTCTGGATCAGAACGACAACGCTCCAGTCATCCTGTATCCAGTCAGCTCGAACGGTTCTGCTGAAGGTGTGGAGGAGATTCCCCGCAATGTTGACGCAGGACACTTGGTGACTAAAGTCAGAGCCTATGACGCTGATATAGGATATAACGGCTGGTTACTGTTTTCACTGCAGGAAGTTACTGACCACAGTCTCTTTGCTTTGGACCGCTATACAGGACAGATCAGAACACTTCGCTCATTCACGGAGACAGACGAGGCTGAGCATAAACTGGTCATACTGGTGAAAGATAATGGGAACGTTTCACTCTCAGCAACAGCTACTGTGACTGTCAAAGTTGTGGAGCCCAAAGAAGCTTTTGCAGCTTCTGATGTTAAAAGTTCTGCTAAAGTTGACGAGGAGGACAATGTAACATTTTACCTGATGATAACTTTGGGATCAGTTTCAGTACTTTTTCTAATCAGTATCATCGTGCTGATTGCAATGCAGTGTTCAAAATCCACAGACTATACTTCTAAATATCTACAAGAGCCTAATTATGACGGGACACTGTGTCACAGCATCCAGTACAGATCTGGAGACAAGCGGTACATGCTAGTTGGACCCAGAATGAGTATAGGATCTACTATAGTTCCGGGCAGCCATGCGAATACACTCGTGCTCCCTGACAGGAGGAGAACATCTGGGGAGGTAAGACATTTTTTTCCAAAAAAACATTACATTCATAATAAAACATTGGGCACTAGCAACTATGTTTTGTGGAAGTCAACTTGTTTCCAATAAATACATCCAGCAAAACTTTTTATACTCAATAAATAACCTCAACATTTATAGTTGATGGTATCTGATCTGGTTTTCACTGTCTACCTTTTTATTTTCTAATATTACATGAATGCAGGAAGTATAGCATTGTGCTATGGACTAGCCATTCAGACAAAACAGTTTCAATTAAGATAGAGGGAACATTGTGATCTTGTTGAGCCCAGGAAAAACTTTTGATGGCTTAAAGGTGAATGTAAATTCACATTTCAGATTTCTTTTTAACATCATTTCTGTTATTTCTAAAAGCTGTGGCATGTCTGGAGACCATTTAATTATTTTTATCACTGCACATATTTGATACTCTACTATGCGAGACCTTGCAATACTTTTGAAAACTGGCAACTATTTAGTTCTCCCTGGCAAGTTTGAGTCTTGTTTCTGAACATATTTGTTTTTACATATTTATAGAGATTAACATGGACTACTTTGATATAAACTGCTAATCAGACTGGATCTTATTTTCTCTCGTTTCATATTGTTTTTCCATCAACATATATATATATTTTTTACAATTGTAGGATCTTTTTTTCTGACTGCAATTGATCATGCAGCCACATTTTCCTTAGGCATAATTAAACTAGGAAAATCCTTCTTCAATCAAACAAGAGCCAGCTGATATTTGAATAAATGAGTGGGCTTCATCAGCACCTCTTTACTATATATTAATCACAGTCAGCATGGTAAAAGTTAAATAAGCCAGTGTCCACAACACATTATCAACAAACTTGAAGTAGAATAGTACTAAATGTAGCTGCACATAAGCAGTAACTGATAATCACCGTCTATGGAGCTGAGCATGTTCGCTCTCAATTCCCAGTAGGTGTACATAAATGATATCAAACCACAGTGACTTCATCTCGGTGTTTTACTTCATATACCGTAATCATATGAAGTAAACAGTATTAGGCTATTCATGAAAATGTTAAAAGTGAGCAGCCTCCTCATCGATTTACATTCCACACAATATTTATTTTGGTACTGTTTCAACATAAATAACACTCAATCACACACACAGAATCTACTATTGGGCTAAAGTGAGACTTGCTTTTGATTTTCTGCAGTGAGAATCGAGGTCGCATGGTGTCAGTGTAACAGGAAAAAGTCTGTATTGCATGAGCAGCTTGTCGTCAGAACATTTTGGTTCCACCTCTTCATAGCTTCGTCAGTTCGATGTTAACACAGTCGTTTCTGAGATTACTGCTGTCATTGGATATACTCTTTTACCCTGCTGTCTTGTAAAGAGGGGATTAATGTTTTCATACCTGGATGTGTCGTATTCTATCTTTGTAATGCAGTTTTTGTTCTTGTGAGATAACTGATGACATCGAGGGTAACCATGAAACAAAGAAGATACGAGGGACAAGGGGCGAGAGGATATTTGGTCGGCTGCGTGGTTGCTGTGCTTTTGTGGAGCGTGGTCTCGGCGCAAATAAGATATTCCGTCTCCGATGAAGTCAACGAAGGAACAGTGGTCGGAAATATAGCAAAAGATCTGGGATTAGACAAAAGCACTCTGAAAGACAGAAAGTATCGGGTTGTTTCTAGTACTGCGGATCCTCTTTTCCATGTAAATAACAACGATGGCATTCTGTATGTGAGCCGAAAGATCGACAGAGAAGAGGTGTGCGCACAGAGTAATACGTGTGTAATACATCTGAAAACAGTGTTAGAAAATCCACTGGAGGTCCATTATGTTGAAGTGGAGGTGCTGGATATAAATGACAATTCTCCTAATTTCCCAGAGAAAGAAAAACGGCTAGAAATTTCTGAGTCCGTGTTACCAGGAGCACGATTTCAGCTAAAACCTGCACGGGATATAGACATTGGACATTTCTCCGTGCAGCAATATAAACTCAGCCAAAACGATCACTTCCGTCTGGAGATTCGGGATAAAGGAGAAGATGGTAAAATACCAATATTGGTTTTGCAAAAATCTTTGGACAGGGAAGCAGGGGGAAGTCACTCATTAGTCCTGACGGCGCTGGATGGAGGTAAACCTCCGAAATCTGGCGAAATGAATATTATCGTCAATGTTTTGGATGTAAATGATAACACGCCTGTTTTCTCTAAGGATATTTACTCCGTTTCACTGTTTGAAAATACTCCAGTAGGTACCACTATCGTACAAGTGAATGCAACTGATTTGGATGAAGGCCAGAATGGAGAGGTGTATTACTCATTTGGTAACAGTGTGAGTAATAATTTATTTACGCTTTTTGATATTAATCCCTCATCAGGCGAGATAATTGTCAAGGGTCTTATAGACTATGAGAAAAAGGACAAGTATGAAATTGAAATTGAAGCATCAGATAAAGGGCTTGCTCCTCTAACGACAGAAAAAAGTGTTATTATCAAAATAGTTGATGTGAATGACAATGCGCCTGAGATTGAAGTTACCTCTTTTTCAAGCTCAATTCCTGAAGATTCCAGACCTGGAACTACAGTTGCTCTTATCAGTGTGAATGACCTGGACTCTGGACTCAATGGAAAAGTTATTTGTTCTATAGGTGAGGGTGTTCCATTTGCTTTATCACCATCATTGAAAGACAAAATGTATTCATTAGTCACCAAATTGCCTCTAGACAGAGAGAAACAGTCACATTATGATCTAACAATAACTGCAAAAGACACTGGTCAACCTCCATTATCATCCGAAAAGATGATAAGCGTTGAGGTGTCTGATGTGAATGACAACAGTCCAGAATTTTCACTGAGTCCCTATACTTTCTATGTCACCGAAGGTAATGATCCAGGAGCCTCTGTGTTTTCTGTTAAAGCTTTTGACCGTGATGAGAACAACAATGCACTCATATCCTACCATATCCTCAGAGATGGAAGTGAAGGAAATAATCTGGCTTCATTTCTAAACATAAACTCTGAAAATGGAGATATTTTGGCTCTGAAAAGTTTTGACTTTGAAACTCTGAAAACGTTCCAGTTCCAAGTTGTTGCCACAGATTCTGGAACTCCGTCACTAAGCAGCAACGTCACAGTGAACGTGTTCATTCTGGATCAGAACGACAACGCTCCAGTCATCCTGTATCCAGTCAGCTCGAACGGTTCTGCTGAAGGTGTGGAGGAGATTCCCCGCAATGTGAACGCAGGACACTTGGTGACTAAAGTCAGAGCCTATGACGCTGATATAGGATATAACGGCTGGTTACTGTTTTCACTGCAGGAAGTTACTGACCACAGTCTCTTTGCTTTGGACCGCTATACAGGACAGATCAGAACACTTCGCTCATTCACAGAGACAGACGAGGCTGAACATAAACTGGTAATACTGGTGAAAGACAATGGGAACGTTTCACTCTCAGCAACAGCTACTGTGACCGTCAAAGTTGTGGAGCCCAAAGAGGCTTTTGCTGTTTCTGATGTTAAAAGTTCTGCTAAAGTTGACGAGGAGGACAATGTGACTTTTTATCTGATGATAACTTTGGGATCAGTTTCAGTACTTTTCCTCATCAGTATCATCGTGCTGATTGCAATGCAGTGTTCAAAATCCACAGACTATACTTCTAAATATCTACAAGAGCCTAATTATGACGGGACACTGTGTCACAGCATCCAGTACAGATCTGGAGACAAACGGTACATGCTAGTTGGACCCAGAATGAGTATAGGATCTACTATAGTTCCAGGCAGCCATGCAAATACACTGGTGCTCCCTGACAGGAGGAGGGCATCTGGAGAGGTAAGACACATTTAAACAAGCAAACACTATCTGTTGTGAAGTTTGTTGTGAAGTGGAAAGTAAACTTTTAAGGGCTAGTTTGTTTTTTGGCAAAAAAGTTTCATGAGAACTGTCTGGTTTAGTGATTATTTGATTTGTTTGTTTGGTTATGACATATATACTATCGTGTATGCCTACATCGGGCGATGTTTTCATTTTGCCGTTTGAGTATGGCGTTTAATCTGTTGGCTGTACGTTTGGCTTTACATTGCAGGTGTGATTCTTTGTTATTTTAACTGCAGATTTCTTCTATATGGGTCAAGTTGGACACAATTCTGTTAACAGTGATCAGGCATTTAATAGTAATTTCTTATTCATGCATTTTGTCACTAATTTGGAAAGGCCTATCAGCATTCTGACTTCTCATACACAGTTTTGAATTGAGCACTCTTTGGCATTTTACACTTGTTGCAGGCCATAAACCGCATCCTACCTTGTCTAACTAACATCAATTAGTTTTGCCCTATTTATAACACTTCTTCTTTCTTTCGTCTTCTTCTTGTTAGATAGTTGCAAGTATTTTCATGTAGGTTTCCATACCGTTAAGGTACGGAGCCATTGTGTCACCAAACACAGCACATACTGTAACCTATGCAGACTTATCTGAGTGCGGTAAGAAGTGTTGCTCTCCATGGTGCTGAAGGTATTTGGTTAAACCCAGCTGTTGTTTCGAAATGCCACGGCAATAAGGACTTCATATAGTCTAGATTATTCGAAATAGGGAACTGATTATGACTGAGTCCTGTGCTTCAGAAAAAAAAGTACTGTTATCACAAACATTTCTTAAAAAATAATAGGCTGTTTGACTCATTTGCCCATTGTTTTCCCTGTTGCATGATTATTATTATTTTTTGGACATGCGCTGCAATAACGGTCTGGATCATATGGTGTCGGTATAATGACAAATAGTGTCTCTAGAACGTTTCGTCATCGCCATTAGGACCACCCCCGTATTTTGGCAGTATGTGCAAATGCTTTGAACACTAACAGCACAATTCTCAGGGCTGTTTGTGATGGAGCGCAGTTTACAAAGGAACGATGGGGATTATTATTTCTTGACCGTACAATTATAGATCACGGGATTTTTATTCTTTGCATTTATTTTTTCCTGTACACGATGGAACAAAGCGGACGCCAGGCGTGGATAGATCGATGGAAATGCGTCGTCTACATTGTGACTTTGGTTGCGTTTTGCAGCGATGCCTCTGCTCAGATCAGATATTCCATCTCCGAAGAGGTGAACGAAGGAAGTGTTGTTGGAAATATTGCGAAAGACTTAGGAATTAATAAGGCTACACTAAAAGAAAGAGAGTTTCGCATTGTTGGCAGCACGTCAGAACCCCCTTTTCGTTTAAATAAGGACGACGGTATCCTGTATGTCAGTAGGAAAGTGGACAGGGAAGAGATCTGTGAACGAAGCAACGCGTGTATAATCAACCTTAAAACCGTGCTTGAAAATCCTCTAGAAATCCATTATGTGGCTATAGAGGTGCTGGATATAAACGACCATTCCCCTGTCTTTCCAGAGAAAGAGAAACGACTGGAGATATTTGAATCCACATTACCGGGAGCAAGGTTTCAGCTCCAACCTGCACGCGACCCTGATGGTGGTCAGTTTAGTGTTCAGCAGTATAGACTGAGTCACAATGACCACTTGCGTTTGGAAGTTAAGGAGAGAGGCGAGGACCGTAAGATGCCCTTTCTGGTTTTACAGAAGCAGTTAGACAGAGAGGCTATAAGAGAGCACAAGCTAATGCTTACAGCTATTGACGGTGGGAGGCCACCGAGGTCTGGAACAATAGAAATAATAATCGAGGTGCTTGATGTTAATGACAATTCACCAGTTTTTACAAAAGATGTATATTCTGCCAGTTTGAATGAAAACGCAGCACCCGGCACATTAGTTATTCAAGTCAATGCAACTGATTTTGATGAGGGCGCAAACAGCGAAATTGTTTACTTATTTGGTAAAGAAGTGGATGTACATTTGCAAAAAATGTTTAACATAGACCCAAAGACGGGCGAAATTAAAGTGACCGGGGAAATTGATTTTGAAGAAAATAAAAGCTTTGAAATTGATATACAAGCTTCAGATAAAGGCACTGTGCCCCTTTCCACGGACAAGACTGTGATAATAAAGGTAATGGATCTTAACGATAATCCTCCAGAGATTGAAGTTACATCATTTTCCAAATCAGTTCCCGAGGATTCCAGAATTGGAACAACTGTAGTTTTGATCGGTGTTAACGATTTGGATTCAGGCCCCAATGGAAAAGTTAACTGCTTCATTCGTGAGGATGTTCCTTTCACTATATCCCCATCCTTGCAAGATAATATGTACGCTATAGTGACGAAATCAAGACTGGACAGAGAAAATGAGTCTTTTTATGAACTTACAATTGTTGCAAAGGACACTGGTGAGCTACCACTCTCATCTGAAAAGAAAATAACTGTGGTTGTATCAGACGTGAACGATAACAGACCCCAATTTTTCCTAAGTCCATATACGTTTTATATTACCGAAAACAATGATATAGTATCACCAGTTTTTTCAGTTAAGGCATCTGACCTTGATGATAGTGATAATGCGCATATTTCATATCACATTTTGAGGGAGAGCAGTGGGGACAATACCGGTCTGTTTTTAAACATAAACTCTGAAAATGGAGATATTTCGGCTCTGAAAAGTTTTGACTTTGAAACTCTGAAAACGTTCCAGTTCCAAGTTGTTGCCACAGATTCTGGAACTCCGTCACTAAGCAGCAACGTCACAGTGAACGTGTTCATTCTGGATCAGAACGACAACGCTCCAGTCATCCTGTATCCAGTCAGCTCGAACGGTTCTGCTGAAGGTGTGGAGGAGATTCCCCGCAATGTGAACGCAGGACACTTGGTGACTAAAGTCAGAGCCTATGACGCTGATATAGGATATAACGGCTGGTTACTGTTTTCACTGCAGGAAGTTACTGACCACAGTCTCTTTGCTTTGGACCGCTATACAGGACAGATCAGAACACTTCGATCATTCACGGAGACAGACGAGGCTGAGCATAAACTGGTCATACTGGTGAAAGACAATGGGAACGTTTCACTCTCAGCAACAGCTACTGTGATTGTCAAAGTTGTGGAACCCAAAGAGGCTTTTGCTGCTTCTGATGTTAAAAGTTCTGCTAAAGTTGACGAGGAGGACAATGTTACGTTATACTTGATGATAACTCTGGGATCAGTATCTGTACTTTTCCTCATCAGTATCATCGTGCTGATTGCAATGCAGTGCTCCAAATCCGCAGACTATACTTCTAAGTATCTACAAGAGCCTAATTATGACGGGACACTGTGTCACAGCATCCAGTACAGATCTGGAGACAAACGGTACATGCTAGTCGGACCCAGAATGAGTATAGGATCTACTATAGTTCCAGGCAGCCATGCGAATACACTAGTGCTCCCTGACAGGAGGATAACATCTGGAGAGGTAAGATTATAAAAAAAAAAAAGCTGGTTTGCTTTCACTGATAGTATTGTCATTTTTTTTCATTTATTTGTTCAGTTAATCATTCACTGCATACACTCCATGTGTACTGTTACATAGCTTTAGTTATAGCTGAAGAAATGACCTTGTAAAGAGATGTTCATAAATATTAAACGAATTCAATTCAGAGGTATTATATGGCAGAAGCAATCGTGTTGGGAGGATTTGATGTTTTCATCTCAATTCAATGGAATTTAAGTTTTCCTTTTTTGTTGACTTGTTGTATCAGCTTAAGAAGGCATGTCCTCAGCTGAGTATCGTCACCCTACAACCATTACGCACAGAGCCAACATAAATATACCTAAACTATTGCAACTATGCTAGAAAATAGTCGTAGAAAATTTGATATCCTTGTAGTGAACAATAAGATCGCATGGTGTCAGTGTGTTCGTGGAAAAAACGACTTTAGCTCGTCGTCATCATTTTGGGTCCACCTCCTTGTAGTTCGGTACTGGCAGACTCGCTTTGCGGCTTGCTGCTGCCGTTGCTGCTGATGCCCCGTGTTTTTAACATTTTTGCAGTTGCATTTTAACAGAGTGATCATATGGATACTCGGATGTGTTGGAGTCATTTCTTACATCGCGTTTACTAACCTCGTGAGTAAACGATAACGGTTTTGTTTTTAAATCATGGAACAAAGAGGATGCAAGAAAAGAAGGGCGAGGAGTCAGTGGATCGCCTGCGTGGTTGCTGTGTTTTTGTGGACAGTGGCCTCGGCGCAATTAAGGTATTCCATCTCTGAGGAAGTTAACGAAGGGACTGTGATCGGAAATATAGCAAAGGATTTGGGCTTAGATAAGAGCACGTTGAAAGACAGGAAATATCGGATTGTTTCGAGTGCTGTCGAGCCTGTTTTTCATGTAGATCAGAATGACGGCATCCTGTACGTAAGCCGGAAAATTGACAGAGAAGAGATATGCGAGCGAAGCAGTACCTGTTTAATAAATCTGAAAACAGTGCTAGAAAACCCCCTGGAAGTACACTATGTTGGAGTGGAAGTGTTGGATATAAACGACCATTCTCCCAGTTTTCCAGAGAAAGAGAAAACGTTGGAGATTTCCGAGTCTGTGTTACCTGGAGTACGTGTTCCGCTAAAACCTTCAAGAGATCCAGACGGTGGTCTTTTCTCTGTTCAGCAGTATAAACTCAGCCCTAACGACCACTTTCGTTTGGAAGTTAAGGACAAAGGAGAAGATGGAAAAATACCTATATTAGTTGTGCAGAAATCTTTGGACAGGGAGGCAGCAGGAAGCCACTCATTGGTACTGACAGCATTGGATGGAGGGAAACCTCCGAAATCTGGCGAAATGAATATTATAGTAAATGTTTTAGATAATAATGATAACGCGCCTGTTTTTACTAGAGACGTTTATTCTGTGATGCTCGATGAAAATGCTCCAGTGGGCACAACTGTCATACAAGTAAATGCAACTGATTTAGATGATGGCCAAAACGGAGATGTAGTTTATTCCTTCAGCAACAGTGTTAGTCATAGATTATTAACACTATTTGACATAGATCCATCCACAGGTGAGATAATTGTGAAAGGATTAATAGATTATGAGGAGAAGGACAAGTATGAAATTGAAATTCAAGCATCTGATAAAGGTCTCGCTCCACTGGCTACACAAAAAAGTGTCATTATCAAGATAGTTGACGTGAATGATAATCCACCTGAGATCGAAGTTACATCATTTTCAAGCTCCATCCCTGAAGATTCCAGACCTGGAACTACAGTTGCCCTCATCAGTGTACATGACTTAGACTCTGGTCTCAATGGAAAAGTTATTTGTTCTGTAAATGAGGATGCACCTTTCGCATTATCGCCATCTTTACAAGACAAAATGTATTCATTAGTCACCAAATCTCCACTGGACAGAGAGAAAACGTCACAATATATTATATCAGTAGTTGCAAAAGATGCTGGACAGCCGTCATTATCAACTGAGAAGACAATAAGCGTTCTGGTTTCAGATGTGAATGACAACAGTCCAGAGTTTTCAGTAAGTCCCTATACTTTCTATGTCACAGAGGGCAATAAACCAGGTGCCTCTGTGTTCTCTGTTAAAGCTTTTGATGGTGATGAGAATGACAATGCACTCATATCCTACCATATTCTCAGAGATGAAAGGGAAGGGAATAAATTAGCACCATTTCTTAATATTAACTCTGAAAATGGAGACATTTCCGCGCTGAAAAGTTTTGACTTTGAAACTCTGAAAACGTTCCAGTTCCAAGTTGTTGCCACAGATTCTGGAACTCCGTCACTAAGCAGCAACGTCACAGTGAACGTGTTCATTCTGGATCAGAACGACAACGCTCCAGTCATCCTGTATCCAGTCAGCTCGAACGGTTCTGCTGAAGGTGTGGAGGAGATTCCCCGCAATGTGAACGCAGGACACTTGGTGACTAAAGTCAGAGCCTATGACGCTGATATAGGATATAACGGCTGGTTACTGTTTTCACTGCAGGAAGTTACTGACCACAGTCTCTTTGCTTTGGACCGCTATACAGGACAGATCAGAACACTTCGATCATTCACGGAGACAGACGAGGCTGAGCATAAACTGGTCATACTGGTGAAAGACAATGGGAACGTTTCACTCTCAGCAACAGCTACTGTGATTGTCAAAGTTGTGGAACCCAAAGAGGCTTTTGCTGCTTCTGATGTCAAAAGTGCAACTAAAGTTGACGAGGAGGACAATGTTACGTTATACTTGATGATAACTCTGGGCTCAGTTTCTGTACTTTTCCTCATCAGTATCATCGTGCTGATTGCAATGCAGTGTTCAAAATCCACAGACTATACTTCTAAATATCTACAAGAGCCTAATTATGACGGGACACTGTGTCACAGCATCCAGTACAGATCTGGAGACAAACGGTACATGTTGGTTGGACCTAGAATGAGCATAGGATCTACTATAGTTCCAGGCAGCCATGCGAATACTCTTGTGCTCCCTGACCGGAGACGGACGTCTGAAGAGGTAAGATCAACAGTCTGACTCTAGAAAATGGGCTATAAGTGTGTATGCATTTAAACAGGATGCAGATGCGAAATTGAGTATAGACAATTGAGTACATTCAATCTATAAGAACACTTGAGCCTTTAATTATTTGCATAACAGCTTTGGCACTTCAGCTTCAGCTTAATAACACTTTCTGGGCTTTTGAGTTGTAGTTCATAGTTAACACAGGTGCTAATAAGTATATTCTGACATGTGTGCTTAAAGAACATTTTGCAAAGTCACACAGATTGTGCACGTTCACTTGCACCAAAAAGTTATTTGAGCCTTCCAGGACTGTGGTGTAATACACTGTCACACATATTGCGTGAGTTATAGCTGGCATTCACTGTCCATGGTGCTAGAAGGGTTTGCTCCCACGTCTCATTTCCTATTCATTCCATTCATATTGTTCATTATATTATACAATCAAGATCACGTCCAGTTATAGTTTACTGTCTGCCTTGTTTGGTTAATTCTGAAAGGGGAATTCACTCCACTTTTTCTTCCATTAATGCGTGCATCCTCAGCAGAGTACTGTGAATGTCACATAAAAAGATTTTACAATTTAAAATGTATCTGCATTGTGTCGTCAGCTCGCATGGTGTCACTGCTGGTAAAAATGTACGACTCTCGTTTGAACGTCCTCTACGTCAGTAGTTGGGTGCTCTTTCGCGAAAGGGTGCACACGGGGCGATGGCTTCGAATATTTGACGCGTTTACCAACAATTTTCTGAAATCGGACTACTGTTATTTCTGGTTCAAAATGCGTGCTCCCGTATAGACACATCCTAACTCCTAATCTTTCTACTTGTCGTGTTTTGTTTTGTTTTTTGGAATCCAACATGGCACGGCGGGGATGCAGAGCGTGTTTGGAGTGCCTGGTCGTTCTCATTGTTTGTTTGAATCTGACTTTTGCTTCGGCACAGCTACGATACTCTATTCCTGAGGAGCTTACGATGGGTGCTGTTGTTGGGAATATCGCTAAAGATTTAGGGCTGGATATCAGTGCTTTGAATGCAAGAGGATTTCGCATCGTTTCTGGATCGACCGAACCCATGTTTCAACTAAACAATAACGGCATCTTACATGTTCACCGAAAAATAGACAGAGAGGAGGTGTGCGAACGGATCAGTACTTGTATTATCAACATAAAGACTGTGCTGGAGAACCCGTTAGAGGTGCATTACGTCGCCATTGAGATTTTAGATGTAAACGATCACTCTCCCACCTTCTCCGAGAACGAGACGCTTTTAGAGATTTCAGAATCTGCTTTACCTGGTGCAAGATTTCAATTACAAGGCGCTCGTGATCCAGACAGTGACATGTATTCTATTCAACTCTATAGGCTCACTCAAAATGAACATTTTCGCCTGGAGGTTAAAGATAGAGGAGAAGATGGGAAAATTCCTGTTTTGTACTTGCATAAACCGCTGGATAAAGAAACTGCAAGAAGTCATAGACTACTGCTGACAGCCGTTGATGGAGGCAAGCCTGCTAGGTCAGGAACCCTGGAAATCATCGTTAATGTTTTGGATGTAAATGATAATATGCCAGTTTTTGCCAAAGACTCATATACTGCAGTGCTTAATGAAAATGCACCTATTGGCACAACTATTATCCAGGTAAATGCTACAGATTTAGATGATGGTTTAAATGGCCAGGTAGTTTATTCATTCGGTAATAATGTAAATAATAAATTACGGAAACTTTTTGAAGTTGATGCTGATACTGGTGCAATTATTGTTAAAGGGCTGATAGATTTTGAAACAAAAGACAAATATGAAATTGATATTAAAGCATCTGATAAAGGACCAGTCCCCTTAGAAACAGAAAAAAGTGTTAAAATAACTATTGTGGATCTCAATGACAACGTACCTGAGATTGAGGTGACATCCTTTTCAAGAGCAATTCCTGAAGATTCGAAACCTGGAACAACAGTCGCACTGATCAGTGTGAATGATAATGATTCAGGTGTAAATGGGAAAGTAATATGTTATATCAGTGAGGATGTACCTTTCACATTAACACCGTCATTACAAGAAAATATGTACTCTATAGTCACCAAATCTCTACTGGATAGAGAGTATCAGTCCAAATATGATGTAACAATAATTGCTAAAGATGCTGGTGAGGATGCTTTGTCATCTCATAGAACAATAAGTGTAACTGTGTCAGATGTCAACGATAACAGCCCGGAGTTTTCAACAAGTCCATATACTCTTTATGTTATTGAGAACAATGTTGCAGGAGCCTCTTTATTTTCAGTGAGTGCACATGATTGTGATGAGGGCGATAATGCTCTTATATCATATAACCTTATGAGAAATGGGGATGAACACCAGAAAATGGCATCATTCTTAAACATAAACTCTGAAAATGGAGATATTTTGGCATTAAAAAGTTTTGACTTTGAAACTCTGAAAACGTTCCAGTTCCAAGTTGTTGCCACAGATTCTGGAACTCCGTCACTAAGCAGCAACGTCACAGTGAACGTGTTCATTCTGGATCAGAACGACAACGCTCCAGTCATCCTGTATCCAGTCAGCTCGAACGGTTCTGCTGAAGGTGTGGAGGAGATTCCCCGCAATGTGAACGCAGGACACTTGGTGGCTAAAGTCAGAGCCTATGACGCTGATATAGGATATAACGGCTGGTTACTGTTTTCACTGCAGGAAGTTACTGACCACAGTCTCTTTGCTTTGGACCGCTATACAGGACAGATCAGAACACTTCGCTCATTCACAGAGACAGACGAGGCTGAACATAAACTGGTCATACTGGTGAAAGACAATGGGAACGTTTCACTCTCAGCAACAGCTACTGTGATTGTCAGAGTTGTGGAACCCAAAGAAGCTTTTGCTGCTTCTGATGTTAAAAGTTCTGCTAAAGTTGACGAGGAGGACAATGTGACATTTTATCTGATGATAACTCTGGGATCTGTTTCAGTACTTTTTCTCATCAGTATCATCGTGCTGATTGCAATGCAGTGTTCAAAATCCACAGACTATACTCCTAAATATCTACAAGAGCCTAATTATGATGGGACACTGTGTCACAGCATCCAGTACAGATCTGGAGACAAACGATACATGCTAGTTGGACCCAGAATGAGTATAGGATCTACTATTGTACCAGGCAGCCATGCGAATACACTAGTGCTCCCTGACAGGAGGCGTATTTCTGAAGAGGTAAGCAAGATCACTTTATTTCAAGGCAGGTCTGGTATGAATGTGTGTGACAGATCAGAAGCACATCATTTAAGTGTGCCAAAAGTACTGAAACCACCCACCTAATCAGAATAGCTGTACGTAGTTAGAAATGGACTACAAAGATAATATTCATCACAGGGAAATGAGGAGGTTGTGTGTTGTTATAAAACGGGTAATTTAAGTTGTTGGTTTACAGGTGGTTGCATGGTTGGTGTTAGTGTTAAGTGATTTGTAAATGACGCGTGTTGTTGCAAAATTAAATTCTCCACAAGAAATGACAACCATATTAAATATATACATTTTGTGTTGGCTATTGCTTCAAACATGCATGTTGTGGCTTGTTGTAAAATACTGATAAAACTAGTTTGAGATAAGGAGATGTATTTTCTTTTTCTCTCAACAATGCTTTACAGAACAAGAGAACATTTTCAAGCTAAATCTTCCATTATGAAAATGAATGCCTCTCAAATCTTATATCAGTTTGTTCCATTTGACTTCTTCCCTCTGAGAACGTTGTACTTATTGCACACAGTAATGTGAAAAATAATTTTAGCCCATATGTAGTCGTGTCATAGTAGGTCAAACTGGCTCTGAAACACAATGCATATTTTTAAGCTGATTGTGGTTAAATCTTGTAAGATAAGGAAAGGTTAAGGTTCAGTTTACCTAATGAAGTTTAGTTTGTTTCAGTAATCACTGGCCCTCTGTATCCTTAAAACATCAAAAGCCTCATTTTCTAGCACTATATACAGGAAAACTTGTTCCCATAACTACAGGTGAAGCTTTCTAACATCTGCATTATTTGAGCTACTGCGTCCGTTCCTCCACTGATATGTTCTTTTAATATCCAAATAGGCATGTTGCTATATTTAATTTGTGTTCAACTCTGAGACTACAGCACTTGTGGTCTTTGTATTTTGTTGTTATATGTGGGTAAAGAGAGTAACTGACTGGCTGACAGAATTACTTGAGGCCTCTGCTTACTGATGTAGTCGAGGTGATTCAGTGGGCCATGAATGACTGCAGCTTAGGCAGAGAGGGAGAGCCTGCGGCTGGTGTGCAGTGACTCACATTGTACAGCAGTCAGGTGGGGTTGAGGCACTTTGTTTTAGCAGGGATGTTCATTCATTGTGCGACTGCAAAGCAGCAAGCAATATATTTTTACTATATTTTATTTGATTGGCTTGTTGTGCCTGAAAAATACCAGGCAGTGATGTGAAAGAGTGTATAATTCATACATACACACTCGCTTCTCTGCAGATTATCCCTTTTGACTGACGAAAAAATAGGTCATATTTTATCACATGTGTTCAAGTCTGCATGCCAGGCTTCTGGGCTGACTCTCTGTCGAACATTGTGTTGCCCATAGCAACACACGAGGAGATCCACCTCTCTGAGTCTACTGGTTTCACAGACTAGTGTGCACTCAGTGGTCTTAGCAACAGCATCGAAAAAGGATGAAGGAGGGAGGGAGGAAGAGAGCAGTAGAGGAGGGGGGAGGGGAAGCAGCTTTTGTATGGCTCGTATATAGACACCTCACAATATTTAATGGAAATGGAATTATTTAGATAGGAACACATGACTGAACACACAACTGGATTATACCAGTTGAATCTACACAGTAAATCTGGCAACAGATGGTGCGGATATAGAAGCAATAGTGACGGCAGGAATAGTTGAGCTTCTAATTAGATATTTTATATTATGGAGATAATCTTTTCTCTCAAACAACTGGGTCAACCTTAGTTTTCCAACCTAGAAAATGGCTGTCAGAAACCTCCATTAAATGTGTCTCTTAAAAAGCTGATGCCATATTTTGATTCACAGAGCATTTTGTGAAATAGAGCAGTAAGCCAAAGTGGAGTATGAATGCAGCTTGAGAAAGGATCGGTTCAGATTCAGAGTAAAGCATCGGCTGAGGTTCATGAAGGAGGGGCTGAACACACTTTCTCTGCAGCTCTCCTGTGTAGTTTTCTTCAATGATCTACTAGATAGCAATGACTGCCCCTCTCTGTGTATGTGTCCATGCATATTTTATGTGCACATGTTTGTGTGTGAGATAAAAGTGTGTGAGGTATCACATGTTTTGCAATGCAGCAGAAGTGCTAAGCTGTGCCTGGACAGCAGATGGCCAGAAAGATATTTATTGATATGATCAAAAATCAGTGCCTCTCATTAAAACTAAAAAGTGCAGGGTGGCGTCACTGGATCACATTTGTTGTCTCCTGTTTCACTGTGAACTGTTTTCTTTTTTTGTGAGAAAGAGTTGTCTGTTACAGAATTGTATATCACACCACTTTTGTTACTTTGGCAGAGAGAAAAAACAGATGAGACAAGAGGAGTGGATGAACTGCAAGTAGGGACATGAGCTGAATTTAGAATGCAGGCACATGGGTATGTGGCTTGCTCCACTGGTGAAACCCAACATTATGTTTTAAGGTAGCAAGTAAACATTAAAACGACATTGTTTGTTACTAGGTGATCTTGTTTGATTTAAAATATTACTATGCAAAAGGACATTGTACACTGAATACAGCATGTCTGTCATAGTATATTTTCACTCTGTATGCTCTCTTGGTGGGGGTGTGGCTGCTTGCTCCAGTGGCTTTGTGTGTCTGCTTGACTAGCTCAGCAGATCAGTGCAATTGTGTTTGCATGTTGAGTGTCTGCACTGAAAACCCATTCACAGTGCAACGGCCCTCGTGTTTTATTTGTATGTGTATGTTGCTGTTGTTAAGTGGGTAAGAGCTTTTTCCTCATTAAACCATATTCAGTGTCATAAGCACAGAGGGTAAGAGGACACGATAAATGTCAGAGAGAGACACACACAGAGGAGACACAGCTGTTACTGTACAGAAAGAATGTATCTATTGTTATTTCAGCAGCTTGAGAGGATTTTGTTCTTCCAAGCAAAGACTCCTTTCTGTGTTCCCCTCTTGCTTTTGCTTTCTAACCATATCTGCATCCACCACCCTCCTCCCTTTATTCATATTTGAAAATGTGTCATACTGTATTATCTCCTTTTTAATTCACTGTCTGACTTACATATTTTTTAACAGATTTTGCAATGTGGATGTTAATCTATCAGATACTATTCCTTGCAGAACTCCCTGTTCTATTCTGCCTGCATTTAGTTTTGTTTCATGCAGTGGCCTGCTTTTCTCACCACTATTCCTCTCCTCCCTCTTTACCCTCCATATTGATATCACTCTCAGTTTCCCCCTCCCCCATCCCACTCTTGGCCTCCTTTTTCCCGCTTTTATGTCTGTCCTTCGTTTGCCACCCTTTTCTGTCTCACTATCATGTTCTGTCTTTCTTTCTGTCTCTGGTTCTGGCACATGCTCTTCAGCTCCAAATTGTTGTTCCTAATGCCTTTAGGGTTGTGGCTGTGGATGCTGCATGTGCTGTTGTGTGTCAGTAGGGCACATTCTCCCTTATTGCTCCAGCTTTGTTGGAGGATTGCGCCACTCACATTGAGGTCAGCAGCAGTGATGATAATCTAATTTACACACACAGTAGGGTACAACGAAAACAGCTACTATCTTTATGTTCACGCTTCACACACATGCTTGTGCTCACAGACACAGACGCACACAGCACATCACACACACTCTCACATGGCTAATCCACCTTAATGTAAGGCACTGTCACAGCAGAAAGAGGTAGAGCCATGCAGGACAAGAAAACAGTATAAGGGGAGCATGTCCCTTGTGTAATGACTTGCACTGAGAAAGGAAGACTCGTCTATTTTTATTTTATCAATCAAAGCCCCGTTCCAAAGATCAGTTGTCCTGTATTGACTGAAAATAGAATACCTTAAGTATGTATTTTTTCACATATTCTGAGTTTCTTCTGAGTAACCTGTTTTATGCCACCAGTTTTACAAAGAGGAAGATTGTTGCCATGAGCTTCCTTCTCATTTCACCTTTGATCCTAGACCAAACATTCACCGCAAAGCTGAAACTGGTACAGACAAGCTCTCAAATATTCAAATTTGACAAGGACTCACTGGGTGTGTAATTACAGAGATAAAACAGCTGTTTAATGAGGTTTAATCTTAGTACTTCTCTCTTGCTTAGTATACCGTACTACATTAAAATAATGGATGGTTGTTCCATGTTAGTTTAAACTATGTATGCAATCTGTTCCCCCTCTATATACTGTTGTTCTTTGCAAACTTTTTCATACTCATGTTCCTGTGATGTATTTTTATTTTTTTTCTGTGAAACTTGAACAGGTGAACTTAGAGCAGCTTAGGTCTGATGCTGATCATATTGAATAGTTGAAGATATATTTGATAACTGATATGATATAATATATTTGTTTAACCAGACTTTTCTCCTGCGCTGGAACAGAACACAAATACATGTTACCAGAGTCAAATTCCTTGCGTGTGTTCACATAACTAATCCAGATGCTTCTGAATACTCAATTAAGTGCTGATACTAGATGTCTGTTTTGTGTTTGTGTCTGGTGAGTGTATGTTTGTATCAGCTTTTCCTCTGTGCGGACCATTCAGGTGATTTGGTATTGGTGAATCAGGAGGTTGTTATAGTGAATGTCAGCAAGCACAGACACTGCTGCAGTGCAGCTTATAGAGTTTTTGGTCAATAAGCTGTTTGTAAATTTCTCTGTGGTGCTATACTTTGAAAGTGGAGTGCCAGAAAAAGGTGGCAGTTGCACAGAGGAGTGACATTTCTCCTTTTTATCAAGTTAGACTGATTGTTAATTATTATTTCTCAGTATTGTAGTATTTAGATTTTATGACTTTAGCCCACACTACTTCATTATGTTAATTCAGCATAGATTTTATTTTTTAAATGAGATTAAATTCACTATTAAAACACAACACGCAGACATTTTTTTTTTTTGCCTCTGCATTAAGACGCCTTAATCTGAGTCATTGGGCCAAACATTTCATTGTGGGCTGCAATCACAACTATGGGCCAAGACTCCCTGGCACAGCTCCTTTGGTTCTTCTCATTTGTCCTAGAACATGACCAGACTGATTCAGATTGATTCAGTGTTGCATGTGGCTTGTCATTACTCTTAATTAAATGGGTCAAACCTGGTTCTTCCATGTTGATAGATATGACAGTTTTACTTGTGCTCTTGTCCAGCAAAAGTCTGGTCGCCTTTGTATCATAGTAAAGAGCAAAGATAGAGTGTATATTTTGTTTTGATAATCTAAACATTTTTTTTTTGTCTCACTCTTCTCCTGCCGTCTCTATCTTTCATTCCTGATGTGAGTAGGTCTGACCCTTTCTCCTCTCCAACACTTGGTTATATAAGCCCTCAGTTTCATTACATCTCAGTCCATTGAATCATGGCTGTGTAGATGAATCCTATAAGTTGGACCTTGACACTCTCATTTTAGAATCACTTCACTGCATCTCAATTAAGGCACTGAGGCCTTTCTCCAGGGTGTTGACTGGGTCTACTTCTATGAGCACTAAAAACATGGAATGATGAAACAATCTGTGAACATACTGCATTTTTATGTATGCTGCATTATGCTATTATGTTGTCTTGCTTTATTTTTTTAAAAACAAAACAAAAAAAACCAATAATCATGTCAATGTTACCAGTCCAATCTAACAATCAGTCTTAATTTATAATATTATTAATACAATAATAGCTGTAATAGCTATGTACAACTAACATGGCGATGTGTTTATTTTATTTATTTGAATCAACAGATCAGAACAGATGTAGGTCTGCACTGCTCTTGTTTGGCATCAGTGCTCATACCGCCACAACATCTGCTGCTGTACTTAGGTCATTACTGCATGCCTGCTGGCCTGAACTGACTGAGGGGTCAGGACAAGGCTGCATGCAAGACAGCCAGCTATTAAGTGGAAAACTAATGGAGACACAGTTGGTTGAAAATCCACTTAAACTTCATACTGTTGCTAATGTGAGATTTAGGTTGTGATCTCTGATTGAAAGAATGTATGAATGAATGAGGAAAATCCAGAGTCTCAGCTGTTAAGACTATGAATGCAGCCTTGGTAAGAGGATTGCCTTCTTAGACCACTATCTTTGCACTGCTCAATGTGGGGTAGATGGGGTATACAGCCACAATTGCTATACACATGTCCGATTAATACCATATGCTGTATTTGTTTGTGGCCACGCATGGATGGGATCAGATGCTGGCTGTTAGAGGGATCGAGTCTCTAGCTGCAGGGTTCCTCTTGTCCCCATGGCTACTAGTCCCTGCCTATTGATTCTTGGGTAATTGTTTTCCTTTGTTTTCAGCACATGCATTCTTAATGTTGCCTGTTTGAGTATTTACAACATTAAAGCTGTAATAGGCATATCAGTTTTAATGATGTTTTCATTGTAGCCTCAATACAGTATTGTTGACTTTTAGTACTTTCACACATGGTTAGGAGTACAGAGTGACAGTTACAGGCCATTTTCTATTTTGTGTGGAGATATGAGACTAATTAGATTAACAATCACTTGCCCTGTCTGTTCAGCTGACAGACAGTTGATGACTAGAACAAAGATTTGTCTGTATACTGATAGAAAAATGACTTTGGACTGTGTATTTTGCATATGTTTCATTAGTGTTTTTTATTTTATTTTAAGAAAGCAGTCTCTTGCAGTCTCTTGAATTGCAAGGTATATAAAACGAAATTAAAACAACTCAGACCAGTCTGGTTGTCAAACATTTTTTTTAAATTTCCTTATAGTTAAAAAGGAAGTAGTTTATTAAAAGTTTTCAGTGATGATCAGTGATAGATTATTTTACAACAAAACAGCCTTTTCTATTAAAAGAAATAGGAACATGTGGTCAGTGTGTATTGAGCCTATGTATTTACAGAAATGTAATTCATTGATTTGAGGTCTTTCAGTACTGCAAATGGAGTCACGGTGTTGATTTCAAGTGTTTGTGTGTGTGTGTGTGTGTGTGTGTGTGTGCGTGTAGGTGTGTGGTCACATGACCTAGATATGGTTGTGTAGATACAGAGTAAATGCCTGTTTTTAATCACTGCTGTAAAGCTACAGCCTAAGAAATCTTCTCAGTTTTCTTCCTATTTTTAAAATGGTCTGAACGTCATGTTGCTCCTTCTGGTCATCTTTTTGAGTGTGAACCACCGGGCTGTTCTGTACAGTGGGTGAGTCATCTCATCCCACATGTAGCTTTTCATTTTGTGAAGTTGGTCTGCTGTGTTTATTTTTAGGTGAACCATCTGTCAAAAAAAAATAAAAAAAAATAAATCAGTAACTTGAGCATTTAGGGTTAGTGCTAGTGTTATGTTATGATTTTATTAGGGAGATTTGGTCATGCAATATCCTGTAGCCACACACATACATACACTTGAGTTGCCTGTGTGTTTACATGTGTGTCCATCTCTAAATGCCCCTCTCTGTTTCCCGCCATCTTATCTAGTGGGTGTAGTGTATAAATACAACAATGAGACATGGGTGTGGAAGATGAGTGTTAATGCTGTAAGCCTGACTCACAACCCACTCTCTCCTCCCACCGACTGGCTCTCTTTCCATCTTCCTGTGCCTTTGTTCTCATGATCACTACCCCACTTTTCTCCAGCCTCGTGTGCTTTCCTTCTCATTTTTTTTTAATCTTTTACAGGTTTTTTCCTTTGCTCGCTTATTTCTTCACTCCATCTCTTGGTTTTGATATCTCTTCATTCTCATTCTTACACAAAGAATCTTTTTTTCTCTCTCTCTGATTTTCTTCCTCCCTGTCCTCCTCCTACGCATCCTAATTTCCTCTGGCTGCTACTCTTGCTTATGCCCCCTCCTGTTCCTTCATGTAACTGCAAGCTGGGAGAAAATGGCTGACAGTTTCTGTACTCTTGAGTTCTCTCCCTTGTTCTTTCTCACTTATTTTCTCATTTAAGTTTGCTACTCTTATTTTGGTTGCTAACTGCTGTTGGAGTACATAGCTTTGTTCTTTAGATCTTATTCCACTATGCATCTACCTTTCTCCTCTCCCTTTCTGACCACAGAGACACTCTCTACAGTATTTGGAGTCAGAGCTGAATATGCCAGAGCACCTTTCTCTTTCTCTCATCCTTATGAGTGCAGCAAAAGTAGCGAGGTGGGATGCACTACTATACCTTAGTGTGACTCTTCACAGCCTCTGCCATAGAGCCAAACGCAAAAGAATATGAAACTCTGTTACTCTGGGTTCACGTACGGGTCACTTACACAGGACAGTGACTATTTCAGCTAATTGTTCTTGAACTGACTTGTAAATGGCTACTTATATGCAGCACGAGAACTGTCAGGCATACTGAGTCGGTTTTATACTCAGTAACATTCTCAAAATAAGTTTTAAAAGAAAACTGGTGCCTTGTGTCAGTGTTTTTACACACTTAAAACTTTCGATATATTGGACTGAATATAAGTAAATCAATTACTTAAGTTTGAGTGCGTGTGCATGTGTGCGTGCGTGTGTGCCAATAAATACACAAGAAGTGACCTAATTTTTGTCATACTACTACATATATAAGTATTACAATGACACAACATTTTTTTTTGCTGTATTTAAGTTTCATTAAGTACATTTTTCTATTATAGTTATTATTTTAAAAGAGGGATTTTTGTGTTTTAGTATGGTTACAATATTTACATACAATATTTGATGCTATGGTCTATGCACTCAGCAATAGGGATCAGTTTGCACCATATATACTAAATGATACTTGTTCTGTATTGTTAAATGACTTGGCAGCGCTTATATTATCACCTCGAATTAAAAGATGAAGCATTGCTGGATCTCAAAGAACGGCCTTGGGCCTAATCGTATGGATTTGTGTGTATGTGAGGGCTGCACTACTAGTGATCCTTATTACTAGTGACAATTACATTTTGTTTTTAAGAAACACTGCATTATTAAAGTACACACATTTATAAATAATTAGTGCATTATTTTTGGATTCAAGCACAATCCTATAGCCATCTGTACAGAAAAACCTGATCTGTAATTATTTGATTTGAAGCCAAGGGTGTCTCTAAACATCAATAAATTATAATTATTGCAAAACAAAAAATATAAAACTTTAGCTTCTTATATTTTTAACTCTTGGTTTGCTTTCTTGTTACAACTTTCAAATATGTTGTTTTTGTTTGTGTTTTTATAGTTACTTACTTTCAGATGCTGACATTTTCTACATTTTAAATATTACTTGTGTTTTTCTAAGTGACACATTCCAAGTATCTGGTTTGCTATTCAAAGTGTTTGATACCTCACACTTGGCAATGGCAGATATAACATATGCTTAATTCAATGCTTAATTTCACAGACTCGTGTGGATGTTTATCATGGTAACATTACATCATGACCGATTTGTATTTGCAATAATTGTGGGACCCTTGGTGCATCTCTCTGAGTCTGTGTCTCTCAGCCCATGCTTTTGAACTACAGTCCAGATCACTGTTAGTGTGTCACTTCATATGTTGTTGTATTTAGGCTGATGGTTTCGATATCACCAGGGTCTAATAGTAGATAAGAAGATCAGGTATCACAGGATACACTGAATAGAGAAAGTGAATCTTCCATGCACACCGAAACAAAATCATCCACAGCAGACACTGATAATCTATGCATCACTTCACAGATAATGAAGTGAGAATCTGCTTAATTTAAGTAGAGGAGCAAAACAAATAAGTTCAAAACATGATTCCAAATGAATAAGCAGATTTTGGTCTGCTTGTTTATAGACTACTGTAAATAGGTGATAGGACTCATCTTAATCCTAATTCGCTTTACTTCGTCCTCTGACTGAGAACTGGAGTAAATTGTGGTGATGGTGCTTCGTATGGCACAAAAAATATATGTTGTAATTTAAGGAAAAAATACATAATGACCAGTAACCTGTACAATGTAACCATGCAGTAAATATTACCTTTGTGTTGTCGAATATGTTAGTTCTCCCTGAACTACTATATGAAAAGTGTATGGAAAGTAATTATTTGCTGAACTAAACGCTTTAAAATCACAAAACAGGTGTTTTGAATAGGTAATTATTCTCGGCACATTCTTTCCATTCTGCTACTGCTGTCAATATCCCCAGTTGTCCTGGATTAAGGCTTCTGTAAAGTGATAATTCTACTATGTTGCCCCTCTAATGCGATTAGGTGGAATCATCTTAACGATGCCATGAAAAGTAGCTTTGAAAGGGCAACCACAGCACAGAAAGCAACCCTTAAATATCAGGCTAATGTACCGGCTGTTTTTTCTGTTGTTTTTTTAACTTTGTATTTTGTTGTTGTTGTCATGCATTTTCTATGGTCGTGTCTGTGATAATGTTGTTAAAATCAGAGGTGATTATTAATCCCCACCCCCTTCATTTATCTAATCCGTGCATTGGCAGTATGATTTTTTTCTCAGTGATCATATATTATATTTATTGTTACTCTGAGAGTGTGTTGGTGCAAACGTCATGATTTTATGGAGGCTGAAGTTTTGGTGCTGTTTCTGAGAGATGTTTCTAATATTTACTCTAACCACTAAATCAAGTGAACAAATTATTAGAAATCCATCATAATAACTATACACTCCAGCATCCTCCACTGAAGCCCTTAAAAGACAAATAAGTTGCAACACTTTTCTAAAATGGTAAACACAGACTGATTATGAAACCAGGATTTATTGCAGGGCTGTTGCATCAGATTGCATTAGTCAAAGCCAGGTGTACCAAATGAACTAGCAATGGAGTGTGTACTCCCTCCACCTTTCTCTTCACACACACTAACAAACTAAATGCTAATGCTAAAATGCACACTCATGTTGCACTTATATCTTTAACATCCTCATCACATTGTAAGAGGCTTCTGTTGCTACACATGCTGATGGCTGGCATCCATGTAGCTGTTTAAGTTTTGATGCTGATGGGAGTGGAATATGGTGTTTGCTATTCTTGGAGAGTGGCAGCAACAGAGCCCATGCTTAAATGATTGCTAGGTACGTCATTATTTTATAAATAGTCATTTTCATTTTCTGTGGAAAGTGGAGCAACCTTACAAAACCATTCCAGCCATTTCCAACATTGGATTCTCTGCATGCCACCACTCTCCTCTATTATTCAGATCTTTTTTTTTTTTTTTTCATATTTAAAGAAATGGGCCAAGCCCTAGCGCAGCAGGCCTGCACCTGCAATGCACTTCCCATGCAGCACTGCCTGCTGCATATTCAGTACTGCATAAGTAATAAAGTAAAAATAGATATTACAAAATGCTACACCGATAAATACCGGTTTTGCTGATGTAAGGAAATATAAATGAGACACACAAGTGTGGATAAACTGTTTTATAGTTGTTCATATGCATTTGTCTTTGTAAATTACAATATATTCAAGTGTTCTATAAAGGAAACTGGCTGATGGAGTAATCTCTCTGTCTTTCCCTCTTTGTTTTGATAATGTATCAAGGTAGAATGGTGAATATGCAGGTACTGTTAGATACATACACATCTCCTTTCCCATCTGGGAGAGTTGACATTTTAATTTCCGCAGGCAGAGGAAATGCGTGGCAGACACCAAGGTTGCTAGTGTATCTGTACCACTGGTACATTTTTTGGAGTGGGTATACATGCTCATCTGATATAATATTTTATAGCTTTGCCTGCCTCTGACATCAGTGTATGTCTATCTGTGCATGTGGACACTACTATAGAGAACAAAGGAAAGGATGAAAAAGCTCCCCCTTGTGGCGAAAAACAGACATTACTTGTCTCCTCTTTTGTTCCTCATGCCTCAGTCTGTTTGTCAGTGTGTGGTAGTGTATTGACTGGTATTGTTATTGAGTTTCTGTGTCTGTATTGATCCACACTGGATAGTGGATCCTGTCCCATTTTACATTTTGATCAAAGCCAAACACAGTCCATGCCCTTTTTCCCACTGAACTGTTTGATTGACAAATGTAGGTTACCCATGTCTCACTATGAAGCTAGATTTATTGCTCATCCCACAAAAAACTGTTTGGCTTAGGCCGTTTCTGTGTTACAGAGTGTAGAGGGAGCATATGTGTCTATTGTATTAAATACTTATATAAATGAGGTGAATCAGAATCAAAATTGGAATGAGACTTTAGTTTATTGGCAAGTAGGTTTACAGATACAATACATTTTTCAACATAGCACCTAGCAAAAATACAAAAGAGATAGATAGTGTGCACAATGTATGCATTTGAGTTGAATGTAACTCATATTTGACTTTGTATGGCTGTGATTAGAGAAAAATAAATGTCATGTCCTTGGATAAAAAGGGGTGTGGAGGCAGGGGGTGCAGGGAGGAGCACTGGCAGGTGCTGCATCTGTGTCACCATGGATACAGGAGGGGATATAGTGAATCAATTATGGGTGCTCCCTGCAAAAGCAGGGCCCTGCCTTTGTCTCCAGGCACAATGCTGAGCCAATCAGAGTGTCCATTGCAGTCACATTGATTCTAGCTAACCAATCAGATTCCCATGCTACCTTTGCTGTTGCCAAAGCCTGCTGTACATCCTGTTTTATTGGCAGTTTTGATTAATGGTCTGTTTTTGTAAAGCATCAAAGTACCTCTGCTGTCACAGCATGATTGCTGGATTGAATATGTTCAATATATATATATATATATATAGATATATATATATATATATATACATACATATATACATATATACATATATACATATATATACACACACATACATATACATATACACACACACACACACACACACACACACACACACACATATATATTTTATTATCATTCTCACTCAATAATCTCACTGAACTACTAAGAATTAAATTCATGCACAGATTTTCTGTTTGTCTCTCTCACCCTCTTTTTCTCACTCTCACACCTCCCCTACACATGCAAACTGCAAACCACACAAATCCTGAGCATTCCTTCCTTCAGTTAAACTCCATACAGTGACACTGCAATTGATGCTCACTACCGATTGTTGTATTTTAATAGCAGCTTTAGTAACAAACCCTGTGTCTGTTGACTTTGTGTTTTTTGATATTATATTATTGTTTATTGATATAGCATGGCTTATTATAATGAGGATATTTTGAATCAAAGACAACACTTCAGCTTCAGCTTCACTTAAACAACAATAGCATGCCATTTCTCATGCCTGTTGTTTTACAGTAGAGTAACTATTTTGGGCATTGTGCCATTACTTTCCAAATGAGTGAATACTGTGTTGTGTGTCTCTATCTCAGTATTTGCATTCATGTGTTTGAGCATCCTCCATATTGCTGCGTTGTGGTTTTCATCTTGTTCCGGCTCAGGTTTCTCTGAACACGCCCCTGTCCTACTTACTCTTGAAACCAGTCAAGGCAAGTGCAGATTTGGAAATAAATGATTAAGTGGTAGTTGGATTAAATACTAGGAGTGATTCATTTTGCCTCCACCTCTATCTATCCATTTTCACAGATATTTATCAATCTATCACGACGTTATGGATGACATATTTGTGTAACTGTTCATGTGTACCTGTTTAAGTGCATACAAATGTGAGTCTAGTTGTAATCATAAACAAATAATATTCAACTCCATTTATTTTACTGCATGGCTGGGGATCCTGATTTAAGATAGAGTTACAGTGTCATATGGTTGCTCAGGAGGTGATTCTCCCAAGTACATCCCTTCTATTTTTTAGACTTCTTTATCTTCCAAGTGCCATTTTCCTTCCTCCCTCACATTTGACTTCATTTGCGTTCCTATTCTGCAATTACCCTTCTCTATGTCCTGTTTCTATTACATTATGCAAGTCTTGTTATCTCTTTATCTCCATTCATCCCCCATTGTTTATCAGATAATCTAAGTCTTTAGTGTATCGCTGCAGTTGGGTGTGGTTCATGATTTCTAAAATCACAGCGAGAATCATCACCGAATTTGGACCGATGAATTAGGTTCAGCATCTCAGCACACAAAGGCAAAACGAATAGATCTGAACAATAAGCATGATATAGTGTTAGAAGATAGGTACTGAGCAAAAAAGGAAACATGCACAGGGAGCAGGGTGCCCCCTTGTGCCGTGATGAGCTCTGTTCCACACAAAACCAGCACAATGACATCAGTATCTCGTCATATGTAGCAGGATGTAGTGTGCAGACTGCAGGAGTGGGGGTGGTCCCCAGAGCCTTGGTCCAGGAAGAGTATAGTGGGTTGGGCATGGCTGAATGCAAAGGTCAGGCTCTCTGTGGGGCTGTGGGGGTGGAAAGAGAAGCAGGCGCTGCTGCTAAAGTGGATGTGTCATAGTGAATATGCCACTGCAGTGCTGCATTACCAATGCATGAGCAGCCCAACTGCAACTGTGGACAGCCTTGTGTGGTATGCACTGGAGTGTGGCTTTAGTTTGCTTGGTGTGTGTGTTTTGCACTTGTCACAATGATGATAATGTTATTTGTGAAACTGAACATTTAACAGTTAAAACGTGGAAGTGGGTATGATGTATTACTTTTTATATCATACCATGCCTTTTTGTAAAAAAAAACCCTAGGCTTTTATATTAGTGAGGGGGTGTGCACACATGCATCATGTCTGTGCCTGAGATGTCGTTGCTATGGAGACGAGAGCTGTGCAGAAGGAGAGAGCAAAAGGGGGGCGATGGGGGACTTGTTCAGATAGCACCCTTCCCCCATCTACTCACACACAGATGAACAGTACAGTACACACCCTTGTAACACACACTCATTCACAAGCACACACACAGCTGATGGCTATACAAAGAGCTGCTATGAAATCACGAGTATGAAGTAAATACAGAAGCTAATTCGGCGACTATATCTGGTGGTAGACCTTTAATAATGCAGTGACTACGCCTAGAACACTACTCTTTACGACTTCCGCCCATGCTTCCCCCTCCCCTCACCTACCACTCCCTGTTCCCTCTTCCCTTTTGATCCCACTGCTCTCTGTGCTTCCTTACTGTTTCTCCTTTAACTTTATCACGTGATAGGTAAACCTCACACAGACAATCAGGTTAACAGGTGCACATGTATTTAATCACTAGATTTATTATGCACAGCTCCCTGTTCAGGGAGCAAATACTGTGTGTTTTTCTTAACCATTTATTTATTCATGATTAATTATTCAGCAAATTCAATTATCATATCCTTAGGAAATGTGACTTTAATCAATGCATACAGAGTTCAGGAATAAAACGTAAAATACTGTCTTTGTGAGGATTTTGTGAATTTAGACAGTTAAAACTTTATCAATTAAAGAAGCACACATTTATCTGTCTCTGTGTGCAAGTGTTTGTAAATTATGATGAACTGTTTCTGAATACAGAGCTATTAATAGATTAATTGACCCCTCTGCAGATGCTTCACAGAGGAGCAGTATCTGGAATAGAAAGAGGAGATGATGTGTGTTCGACCTCTTTCCTATCAGGGTTTCCTCCACATGGCGTAGTGGGCATGCTCAGATTCTGATATAATTCATACACTGTATGTGTGCAGCACTAGGTTCACTTTGTGTATTATTAAGGGTATGACTGGTAGTTGTACAGATATTACACGTTTAAATGTTTTTTTTTAATTTTTTTATTGAACCTAAAAAATAAGGTCACAGTGTCAGTAGGTAAAATGTGTGCTTTTTAAAAGATAAATTCTCTTTACAGTTCTGAGCGTATCAGTGCCCCACTAGTCTCACGATGATTTTATGAAAAAGATAATCCAGACTGAAGCCGTCTAAGGTCTGCACAGCATAAACAGTGACCTACAAATAAACTATGAATCATTGAATTTCATCATGGGCTGTCTGGGTTTGATGGGCCATGCGGTCTTTGTGTGTCTGTACATCTGTGTGTGTCTGAAATGAATGCAAGCGTAGATCATTTACATGCATACAATCTGACACACACACACACACACACACACACACACACACACACAGATGTACAGTGTCCTTGTATATAGTTCACACCATACATTATGAAAATTGAGCACACAGGTCATCCTTTGTGAGCTGTTATTATTATTATTATTGCATTTTGAGGTTGGCTCAGTGTGCAATGGTTATTAATATTTTCAAATCATGTTTCCCATGGAATGGAAATAGGACAGGAGTTTCTGAATCCATGGCTTAATCCTGGGATTACAAACAAGGGAATGTTCATAAGCTCATGACTACAGTCTTTGTAGAAATATAGAGAAAAACTAAAATACACCGAAATATACCACAGCACATGGATGCCCCCTCTGTGTGATGTGCAGGATCCCCTTTATCTATTCATTGCCCTCAAGGCTGACAGAAAAAAAGGGAAAGGATAAGATAAAAAAGAATCAAAAGAAGAATGGAGTGATGTGGGAACAGTGAGAAGAAAATGTATTATTAATTTGTAAATGTTTGGGCCAATGTACAGCATTATTTTGCACTTAAGTTTATTATGAATGAAACCATCATTTGTGTCAGTGTGTGTGTGTGTGTGTGTATAGACAGCCACACATCGGGACAGACTTTACATACAGGACATGTTTTGTCATGCTGTCCTTGGTCCTGAAATGCCACTTCAAGCTCTCTTTGTCGAGTTAGGCTGTTCAGCGGCACATATAATATCAGTAATGTTGGTGTTAAGTAATGGCTGCTTAAGAGGGGGCAACATTACATTTTCACTGCTGCCTGCAAATTGTTAATGTCCCCACGTGGCGCCGCTGTTGATCCATCCGAGAAAGCTCTACTGCTTATTACAACTAGGCCCCTCCCGTTTACAGGCGACTGGAACATTTCATCCGTCTTTGTTATAAAGAGAGGACGGTGGAACAAGCAGAATTTCTCAATCATCTCCAAAGCTCACTCCGGCTGATATCTTCCAATATTTGACCGTGCTTGGAAGCCCGATTTATTCTGTGTTCATATAGGACACAAATATGTCTTCACCTTGTCGATGGAGGTATTTCTGGATATATCTAGGGCTTTTTCTACTGGATTGTTACTGGGAAACGGTGTCTGGGCAGCTCTCCTATTCGGTCTCGGAGGAGGTAAACCCGGGGACTCCTGTTGGAAATATCGCGAAGGACCTAAGCCTTAATTCACAGGACTTGGAACTCCGTATGTTTCAAATTGTTACTGGATCAAAGAGAAAATTCTTCGAGGTAAATCTAAAAACTGGTGTTCTGTATGTCAGTGAAAGGATAGATAGAGAGGAGCTTTGCGCAGAGGAAGTTAAATGCTCAGTGAGTGTAGAAGCGGTGATAAATAACCCGTTGAAGCTTTACCGTATTGATGTAGACATTTTAGATGTAAATGACAATATTCCATTGTTTACTACTAAAGTGCAAAATTTGTATATCGCAGAGAGCACTCTACCAGGCGTGAAATTTGCATTATCTGAAGCAACGGATGCAGATGTGGGAAGAAACGGAGTCAGTACTTACAAATTAAGCCAAAATGAGCATTTTTCTTTGGCAGTGCACAAAGCAGGTGACAGTGTGTCTGCTGAGTTAGTGTTGCAGAAAGCTTTAGACCGAGAGAAGCAGCCTGTGATCACGATGACACTGACCGCTTTAGATGGAGGAAGCCCTCCGAAATCAGGGAACTCGCAGCTCGTTGTCACTGTTTTAGACATTAATGATAACATTCCGATATTCAGCGAAGCGTTGTATAAGACAAAAATTCCCGAAAACACGCCAATTGGTACAATAGTAATGGCTGTGAACGCCACCGATGCAGACGAGGGCCTGAACAGTGAGATTGTATATTCATTGAGAAGCAAAGATCAAGATCACGTACTCGATATCTTTGAAATTGAAAAGCAAACAGGTGTCATTAAGGTAAAAGGAAATATAGACTTTGAAGAAAAAAAAGCATTTGAGATACGTGTAGAGGCCCGTGATAAAGGCCAGCCCCCGATGTCTGCTCACTGTAAGGTGCTGGTAGAAGTGATAGACATAAATGATAACGCTCCTGAGATCACTGTGACGTCTCTGCATACCACAGTGAAAGAGGACGCTAGTGTAGGCACCGTAGTTGCTCTAGTATCAGTCCTCGATAAGGATGGTGGAAAAAACGGTGAGGTAAACATTCAAATTAAAAATGAAGTTCCCCTCAAACTGGAAACAAACTACAAAAATTATTATTCTTTGTTGGTTGACGGGCCGCTGGACAGAGAGAGTGTCTCTAACTACAAAGTCACCTTAGTGGCCACAGATAAAGGAACCCCGTCACTGTCCAGCACCAATGTGCTTTCTATTCACGTTTCTGACGTTAATGATAACGCACCACTATTTCCAGAACCACTAATAAATGTATACGTGAAAGAGAACAGTCCAGTGGGAGCAGTTATCAAAACGGTGACAGCAACTGATGCTGACGTTGACCAAAACAGCCAGATGAGCTATTCATTTTTACAAAGTAACAGCAACACGTTATCTACAATGGTGAACATCAACTCAGAGACTGGAGACATAATCAGCCTGCAGTCTTTTAACTATGAGGAGCTAAAAACATTTCAGTTTAAAGTTCAGGCCACAGACTCTGGTGTTCCTCCGCTCAGCAGCAACGTGACTGTGAACGTTTTAATTCTGGATGAAAATGACAATAGTCCAACAATTCTCGCGCCTTATTCTGAGCACGGCTCCGTGAACAGTGAGAGCATCCCCTATTCTGCTGAAGCGGGATACTTTGTGGCAAAGATCAGGGCTGTAGACGCAGACTCTGGATACAATGCGCTGCTTTCTTATCGCCTGTCTGAGCCCAAAGGAAACAACCTCTTCCGGATCGGAACCAGCACCGGAGAAATCAGGACTAAGAGGAGAATGAGTGACAATGACCTGAAAGCTCACCCCTTGGTGGTGTTGGTTTCTGATAGTGGAGAACCCTCCCTGTCAGCTACTGTGTCTATTGATGTGATGGTGGTTGAAAGCACAGCTGACATCCAGACTAATTTCAGACGTGTGCCCATAAAGGAGGAGAGCTTCTCTGATTTAAACCTGTATCTGCTGATCGCCATTGTGTCGGTGTCAGTGATCTTTCTGCTGAGCCTCATCAGTTTAATAGCTGTCAAATGCCACAGGACAGACGGCGATTTCAGCAGGTACAGCGCCCCCATGATCACCACCCACCCTGACGGGAGCTGGTCTTACTCTAAAGCTACTCAGCAGTATGACGTGTGTTTCAGCTCAGACACGCTGAAGAGTGACGTAGTGGTTTTCCCTGCACCGTTTCCACCTGTAGATGCTGAGCTCATCAGTATCAACGGAGGAGACACTTTTACCAGAACTCAGACTTTACCGAATAAAGAAAAGGTAAGAAAATTTTGAAAAAAAACCCAACATGTTTTATTCAGTGTAATATTTCCTTGTCTCAAATATAGAATTATGTATAAATTAAAAAATCTTTTCTTTCTTCTTTTAATGACAATACTGCAGTTAACATACAGTGAAGCCTCTCATGAATTCCTCAGATAAGACTGTGTATGTCGTTGTCCATGGTGCTGAAATATGGGTCACAGTGTTTTGTTACTTCTTGTTAGCTGTTTACGGTTTTGAATGTTCATGAGAATGGATGTGATGTATCTGTTCTGTCTGGTGAATGCAGTTATTTCAAATGACCACATGGGGACATTGTAGACCATAACATTTTGATGCTGCGCTTGGTTGCTCAGACTCCTCCCAGATTCAGAGGAGGATGCTTCTCGGTGCTTTGTGACAAAGAGACGCAGTGCAAGATTGGATTATGTGGACAGAATTTTGTCTATTTTTCTATCGCGTAAAAAGCAAGGACGCTGGATTTTTGGACTTAGCCTTCATCTTAAATAATTAGACGGGATTACGGGGAACATCATCCATATGCTCTGTTCACACTTGTTAAAAATATGTCGACGCGGAGGATACGGAGCCCTTTTGGGATTTGTGTAGTCGTTGTTCTGTTGGATTGTTGCTGGGAAGCTGTGTCTGGGCAGCTCTCATACTCTGTGTCCGAGGAGGTAAACCCGGGGACTTCTGTGGGAAACATCGCTAAAGATCTAAACGTCAATGTTCAAGACTTAGAGTCTCGTATGTTTCAGATCGTTAGCGGTTCAAAGAAAAAATATTTCGATGTAAATCTGAAAACTGGTGTTCTTTATGTCAATGAAAGAATAGACCGAGAAGAGCTCTGCGCGAAGGCGACAAAATGTACCGTCAATGTAGAGGCCGTGATCAACAATCCACTGAAGCTTTACCGTTTGGAGATTAATATTCTCGACATAAATGATAATGCACCATATTTCCCAGAGAATTTGCAGTCTCTTAACATTGCTGAAAGTACTGTGCCAGGAGGGACATTTGGATTTATCGGAGCGTCAGATCTCGATGTTGGTAAGAATAGTGTTAGTACATACAAGCTAAGTCCAAATGAATATTTTTCTTTAGAGCTTCACAAAGGGGGAGATAGTGTGTCTGCGCAACTCGTGCTTCAAAAAGCTTTAGACCGAGAAAAACAAGCTGTTATAGAGCTCACAGTGACTGCTGTCGACGGCGGAAATCCACCCAAATCAGGGACATCACAAATCATAATAAATGTTCTAGACAATAACGACAACGCTCCGATTTTCAGCAGTTCTTTATACAAAGCACGCATTTCTGAGAACATACCGATTGGTAAAACTGTAATAGTTCTGAATGCAACAGACGCAGATGAAGGTCTAAACGCTGAAACAGAGTATTCGTTGAGAGGTAAAGGCCAGGATCATGTGATAGATTTATTTGAAATTGACTCCAAAACGGGGGCAATTTTAGTCAAAGGTAAGATCGACTATGAAGAAAATCCTGCGTTTGAGATTCACGCACAGGCCAGTGACAAAGGCCAGCCTCCGATGTCTGTCGATTGTAAAGTGCTGGTAGAAGTGGTGGACCTGAACGACAACGCTCCTGAGATCACTGTGACCTCACTACTGAACACAGTGAAGGAGGACGCTGAAGTAGGTACTGCTATAGCACTTGTCTCTGTACTGGACAGAGACGGTGGGAAAAACGGTGTAGTTAAAGCTGTGATTGCAAATAATGTCCCCTTTAAACTAGACACGAATTACAAAAACTATTATTCGTTAGTAGTTAATGGTCCGATTGATAGAGAAACTACGGCCCAGTACAACGTCACTATTATAGCAAGCGATGAAGGGACTCCACCTCTCTCCAGCACCAGCGTCTTGACTGTTCATGTTTCTGATGTCAATGACAATCCGCCTCGATTCTCGGAGCAGCTCGTTAACATTTATGTAAAGGAGAACAGTCCAGTAGGAGCAGTTATTAAAACAGTGACTGCAGCTGATGCCGATATCGATCAAAATGGTCAGGTGAGCTATTCATTTTTAAACAGTGATGCTAACTCATTACCGTTATCTACAATGGTGAACATCAACTCAGAGACTGGAGACATAATCAGCCTGCAGTCTTTTAACTACGAGGAGTTAAAAACGTTTCAGTTTAAAGTTCAGGCCACAGACTCTGGTGTTCCTCCGCTCAGCAGCAACGTGACTGTGAATGTTTTAATTCTGGATGAAAATGACAATAATCCAACAATTCTCGCGCCTTATTCTGAGCACGGCTCCGTGAACAGTGAGAGCATCCCCTATTCTGCTGAAGCGGGATACTTTGTGGCAAAGATCAGGGCTGTAGACGCAGACTCTGGATACAATGCGCTGCTTTCTTATCGCCTGTCTGAGCCCAAAGGAAACAACCTCTTCCGGATCGGAACCAGCACCGGAGAAATCAGGACTAAGAGGAGAATGAGTGACAATGACCTGAAAGCTCACCCCTTGGTGGTGTTGGTTTCTGATAGTGGAGAACCCTCCCTGTCAGCTACTGTGTCTATTGATGTGATGGTGGTTGAAAGCACAGCTGACATCCAGACTAATTTCAGACGTGTGCCCATAAAGGAGGAGAGCTTCTCTGATTTAAACCTGTATCTGCTGATCGCCATTGTGTCGGTGTCAGTGATCTTTCTGCTGAGCCTCATCAGTTTAATAGCTGTCAAATGCCACAGGACAGACGGCGATTTCAGCAGGTACAGCGCCCCCATGATCACCACCCACCCTGACGGGAGCTGGTCTTACTCTAAAGCTACTCAGCAGTATGACGTGTGTTTCAGCTCAGACACGCTGAAGAGTGACGTAGTGGTTTTCCCCGCACCGTTTCCACCTGTAGATGCTGAGCTCATCAGTATTAACGGAGGAGACACTTTTACACGGACTCAGACGTTGCCGAACAAAGAAAAGGTAAGAGAAGTGTGAACTGTCACAGCCAAGAACTGAGGCTAATAAACACGGCCCCATTTTTTGTTCCTCGCATAATAAGTTCATTTACTTCGTGGTAACTTTATAAAATGTCTTCATAAATGTATGTATGCCTTTGTGTCTAAATATAAAGTTACAAATAAGCAAGTGTTGACAGTATTTGTCAGACAGTGTATGCAGACAGTGTATGTCCTTGTCCATGGTGCTGAAATCAGCAGCACGGTCTGTTGTGTATGGGCCGAAGAGTGCAAAGCAAAATAATTTTCAGTGGGAAACATAGGGCCTTTTCGTCTATATATATTTGGATTTTATCGCAAATATATTTATGTACTGATGAAATACACAACGCCATTTTTTTCTTTTAGAAAATCTAGGAAAATAAAGCAATTTTACGTGCCATAGTTTCAGTTTTTTATGTTTAGTTTTAGTCTTTCTCGGCATATCAATAACAGATGACAGCCTATTGGCATGGTTAACAACAGAAAATAGAAAAAGAGAGGGGGTGGAAAATGACAGAGAATTACAGAGTTGAACATATTTATGCTTGTTGTTAGGACATGTCTCTCTTTCAACTGAAGTTAGTCTATTGCATTGTTGTTGTGAGAGGTTGAATGCAGTCATGTAACTTGACCACATGGGGACACTGTAGACCATGGCATCTGGACGTTATTTCAAGAGGCACGAAACTCCTCCCAGAAATAGAGGATGATGATGATGCTTCTCTGGGCTTTGTTACAGAGGGACGCAGGGCGAGAGAGACAAGGGTGAAAAACATTGTTCAGCTGGTTGATGAAAATGCAAGAAACTGGAATGGTGTACTTGACATTCAATAATACTGTTTGACGGGAGTGGCTGGACTGGGATCTATGCACTTATCGGGTTGGATATAATGATGTATTTCTCAAGCAGAACGAACCTTTTTCGGATATATCTTGTGGCCGTGTCGCTGAATTACTGCTGGGAAGCGGTGTCTGCACAGCTCTCGTATTCCGTACCAGAGGAGGTAAACCCGGGGACTTCTGTTGGAAATATCGCGAAGGATCTAAATTTAAATGTCCAAGAATTAGAGTCGCGTATGTTTCAGATTGTTAGTGGTTCAAATAGAAAATATTTCGATGTAAATCTGAAAACGGGTGTTCTTTATGTCAATGAAAGAATAGACCGGGAAGAGCTTTGTACGAAGGCGACAAAATGTACCGTCAATGTAGAGGCCGTGATCAACAATCCACTGAAGCTTTACCGTTTAGAGATCAGTATAATAGATATAAATGATAACGCACCCATTTTCTCTGAACAATTGCAGTCACTTGATATTGCAGAAAATACTTTACCAGGAGTGAAATTTGGACTGATAGAGGCATCGGATTTAGATGTTGGAAAGAACGGTGTGAATACATACAAGCTTAGTAACAATGACTATTTTTCTTTAGAAATTCACAAAGGGGGAGATAGCGTGTCTGCCGAGTTAGTGCTGAGAAAGTCTTTAGATCGCGAGCACGACTCTGTTATAAAACTCACACTGACTGCAGTAGATGGAGGAAATCCATCCAAGTCGGGGACGTCACAAATTATTATAAACGTTTTGGATACTAACGATAACCATCCCGTTTTCAGTAGATCTTTATACAAAATTCAAATTTTTGAAAACTTACCGACAGGGTCTACAGTGATCATTCTGAATGCAACAGACGCAGATTATGGTTTAAACAGTGAAATCGAATATTCATTAAGAAAAAAAGGTCAGGATCGAGTTTTAGATTTATTTCAAATTGACTCCAAAACGGGGGCAATTTTAATCAAAGGTAAGATCGACTATGAAGAAAATCCTGCGTTTGAGATTCACGCACAGGCCAGTGACAAAGGCCAGCCTCCGATGTCTGCTCATTGTAAAGTGCTGGTAGAAGTGGTGGACCTGAACGACAACGCTCCTGAGATCACTGTGACGTCACTACTGAACACAGTGAAGGAGGACGCTGAAGTAGGTACTGCTATAGCACTTGTCTCTGTACTGGACAGAGACGGTGGGAAAAACGGTGTAGTTAAAGCTGTAATTGCAAATGATGTCCCCTTTAAACTAGACACGAATTACAAAAACTATTATTCGTTAGTAGTTAATGGTCCGATTGATAGAGAAACTACGGCCCAGTACAATGTCACTATTATAGCAAGCGATGAAGGGACTCCACCTCTCTCCAGCACCAGCGTCTTGACTGTTCATGTTTCTGATGTCAATGACAATCCGCCTCGATTCTCGGAGCAGCTCGTTAACATTTATGTAAAGGAGAACAGTCCAGTAGGAGCAGTTATTAAAACAGTTACTGCAGCTGATGCCGATATCGATCAAAATGGTCAGGTGAGCTATTCATTTTTAAACAGTGATGCTAACTCATTACCGTTATCTACAATGGTGAACATCAACTCAGAGACTGGAGATATAATCAGCCTGCAGTCTTTTAACTACGAGGGGTTAAAAACGTTTCAGTTTAAAGTTCAGGCCACAGACTCTGGTGTTCCTCCGCTCAGCAGCAACGTGACTGTGAACGTTTTAATTCTGGATGAAAATGACAATAATCCAACAATTCTCGCGCCTTATTCTGAGCACGGCTCTGTGAACAGTGAGAGCATCCCCTATTCTGCTGAAGCGGGATACTTTGTGGCAAAGATCAGAGCTGTAGACGCAGACTCTGGATACAATGCGCTGCTTTCTTATCGCCTGTCTGAGCCCAAAGGAAACAACCTTTTCCGGATCGGAACCAGCACCGGAGAAATCAGGACTAAGAGGAGAATGAGTGACAATGACCTGAAAGCTCACCCCTTGGTGGTGTTGGTTTCTGATAGTGGAGAACCCTCCCTGTCAGCTACTGTGTCTATTGATGTGATGGTGGTTGAAAGCACAGCTGACATCCAGACTCCGTTCAGACGTGTGCCCATAAAGGAGGAGAGCTTCTCTGATTTAAACCTGTATCTGCTGATTGCCATTGTGTCGGTGTCAGTGATCTTTCTGCTGAGCCTCATCAGTTTAATAGCTGTCAAATGCCACAGGACAGACAGCAATTTCAGCAGGTACAGCGCCCCCATGATCACCACCCACCCTGACGGGAGCTGGTCTTACTCTAAAGCTACTCAGCAGTATGACGTGTGTTTCAGCTCAGACACGCTGAAGAGTGACGTAGTGGTTTTCCCCGCACCGTTTCCACCTGTAGATGCTGAGCTCATCAGTATTAATGGAGGAGACACTTTTACACGGACTCAGACTTTACCCAACAAAGAAAAGGTAAGACGGCATTAGACATGTCATAATCATGTCGATAATCACGTAGGAATTGATTTAGTACTTTGAGTAGTTTTCAAAGAGCTTTGTGCCATGTACGTATCTACTAAATGATAGATCGACTTTTCTTCTGCTTCTTTCTTCTTATTCTCGACTGTTCAGAATTCGTGTGTATGCTGATGTAAGCCTGTTTGAGTTTTGCTGATTTGCTTGTGAACGTGTACGTCGCTATCCGTGGTCCTGAATGCACGCTTCTGTTGGCGTGTTGTTTTTAAACGACAGAACAGACAAAATGTGCTAATTAATAAGAAAAAATACTTTGTGCAACTCAACTATGAATAAAGACTGTTTTCTCTGTCTAAAACTTTCCTGAAGCATAATTCTGTAGATGCTATCTCCTTTATGTTGTTACTAGAGAGAAGTGTTCATTCTGACTAAGTCCGTAGGTATTCCAATTTTTACCGACGTTGCATCGTGTGCGCGGTTTTCAATTAAAAATTTCAGCCCCCGATGCCTGTTGGTTTCTCACTAATATTCACTACTGTGAGATGTCCCTCAGAAAACGAGGGAATTATCGTTTACATCAAGAATATAATTTCATGCCGGTACAACTTTAATGGTCGTAAGCACGCTTCCTACGATGAGGCGAGCATTTGTGTTCATTGCCGCCAGAGTTTCTTCTCGATCCTATTTCTCTCATTGACGTAAAAAAAGGACAACAGATCTTAGGTTTACCTCGAAATTTTTTCTCTTGATCGCGACACGATTGAAAACATGGGCGGACTCCAAATCCTGGACATTGCGATGTTCAGATCTTTAGCGACATTTCCGACAACAGTCCCCAGATTAACCTCCTCTGAGACGGAGTAAGAGAGCTGCCCAGACACCGCTTTCCAGTAACAACCCAGCAGCACGAACACAGAAGAATATCCAGCACGGAGCTCGTTCTGTCGGGTAAATGCATTATTCCATACATCGAGCCGGACAGCTTGCACACAAGTCCGTTGAATACGGTTTCGAAAAAAAAAAAAAAAAAAAAAAAAAAAAAAAAAAAAAAAAAAAAAAAAAAACAGCAACCACGAGTTAATATCAAGGAAGGACAAATCATCCCAACCAAATATTTAGTCATTTCACGACCAAACAAGACTACCGTTCTTTGTCGTCCGACCTCTCTTTGTATCCAAAGTCCCCACAGATGACATCATCCGCTGAATCTGGGAGGAGCCGCGAGCAACCAAAGATAAGTTTTAAAGTATGGTCTAGCGTGTCCCCATGTGGACCCAACTGATACCTACTCTACATCAAAACATAGTAGGAACATTTGAATTTTCCTTAGACATAATTAATGCCCATGGTAAACATGTCAAGAACTTCAGCCGCACAAATACTAAAGGTCACCAATGATGTGTCTAGTGTTTATTTAAATTAATAGCCTCTTTTCGAAATTAAAACAATGTTCAAGCAAAGCCTTAGAAGTGACAATTTATTGGCGTGGACATACATTCACCCACTACTTTTTTTTAAAAAGCAAGTCGTAACCTCAAAACAAAACAAAATAATTTGAACAACAATTTATAATTTCTTAAAATTTTCACCTGGGCATTGCACGTAATATGTGGGAACAGTTTACAACTCAAACCCATGTTTCATTAGGCACACATCTTCAAATGTGTCAAGATTGCCAATTGGCAGTCGACACAGCCCCCCATCATTGTATTCATAAACTCTCAGTTCCACACCACGGATAGCGACCCTGTAGGACAGGTACAGGTGCAAGCTACAGTTTTACAAGATGCTAACTGACAAAGTCCAGTGACATAGTAAAGTAAGTTAGGCATCCTATTGTTGCCCACGTTATTAAATTAAACGGAGAGTCAGCATAATACAATGACGGCTATTGACACTGCCACACACACAGCTATTAAACGTAAATAAAGCCGCACATTATAGTAACGAAATTGTATTCCAACAAAGTTTCACAAAGGACTGTTATGAACTCATTCTCTTACCTTTTCTTTGTTTGGCAAAGTTCTGAGTCCGGTAAAGTGTCCTCCCTCCGTAATACTGATGAGACTCAGCATCTGCAGGTGGAACGGTTGCGGGGAAAACCACTACGTCACTCTTTCAACGTGTCTGAGCTGAAACACACGTCATACTGCTGGTAGCTTTAGGTAAGACCAGCTCCCGTCAGGGTGGGTGGTGATCATGGGGGCGCTGTACCTGCTGAAATCGCGTCTGTCCTGTGGCATTTGACAGCTATTAAACTGATGAGGCTCAGCAGAAAGATCACTGACACCGACACAATGGCGATCAGCAGATACAGGTTTAAACAGAGAAGCTCTCCTCTCTTTATGGGAATGACGACAGAAATCTGAATGTTCTGGATGTCGCGTGGCTTTCAAACCACCATCAACAATAGACACAGTAGCTGGACAGGGAGGGTTTCTCCACTCAGAAACCAAACCACCAAGGGTGAGCTTTCAGGTCATTGGTCACTCATTCTCCTCTTAGTCCTGATTTCTCCGGTGCGGGTTCCGATCCGGAAGAGGTTGTTTTCCTTTAGGTTCAGACAGGTCAAGAAGAAGCAGCGCATTGTATCCAGAGTCTGCGTTACACAGCCCTGATCTTTGCCAAAGTATCCGCTTCAGCAGAATAGGGAGCCTGCTCTCGCTGTTCACGGAGCCGTGCTCAGAATAAGGCGCGAGAATGTTGGATTATTGTCATTTCATCCAAGAATTAAAACGTTCACAGTCACGTTGCTGCTGAGCGAGGAACACAGAGTCTGTGGCTGAACTTTGAATGAAACGTTTTAACTCTCGTAGTTAAAAGACGCAGACTGAGTGATCTCCCAGTCTCTGAGTTGATGTTACCATAGTGGAACATAGCACTAAATTACTGTTACTTCGATATTGAATAGCCACCTGGGCATTCTGATCAATGTCAGCATCTGGTTGCAGATACTGTTTTAGAACAGCTCCAACTGGGCTTTCTCTTTCAAATAAACATTGACCAACAGTCCTCTGAAAATGAGCGAGTTGTCATTAACATGGATATATAAACAGTAATTTTTGCTGGTGCTCGTGAGAGCTGGATTCCTCATCTGCAGCAGTGATGGTGAATTATAATGTGAAGCTTTCCCTCTGTAACTCTCCATCTACTACCAAAGAATAATGTTTTTATAATTTGTTCCAGTTTTAAGGGGTGTCATTTTTAATGTCACAGTGAACGCTCCATTTTACCTCCATCCTGTCTAGGACGACACAAGTGCACAGCAGTACCTATTTTGGCATCCTCTTTTAACACTGTAATTAATGATGTTACAGATCAGGAATATTGTCATTTAAATCCACCACCTCTATTAGTACTTTACACTGTGCTGCCATTGGAGGATAGCCTTTGTCAATGCTTGCACCAGTATCTCAAAGGCTGGATGCTCTTCAAAGTCAAGCTTTCCTTAACTGTAGTAACCCCTGAATGCTCATCAATTGAAATATTCTAAAACATGGTCTTGATCTTTGCGCCCAGTGAAATGAAATCTCTCCGTTTGGTCATCATCAGCGTCTGTCGCTGTTACGTGTATTACTGGTGTACCAAACGCTACATTTTCATGATACTGCTTTTATACAATGGTTTTGGTAAAATATCGGAACGTTATCATTGACGTCTAAGACAATTGATATTATCTGTGATGTTCCGGATTTCGAGGTGTCCCCCATCTACAGCAGTCATGTTAGTTTATACAGCCTGTTTTTTCGTGTCTAAAGGTTTCTGGTGGGACGAGCTCAGCAGACACACTGTCCCTTTGTTGACGACAATGAGAAAGATCATTTTGACTTAGCTTGTACGTACTGATGCATTTTTTCCTACATCGGCATCATAAGCGGAGAGCACGGAAATTTAGTTCCAGGTGTCTATTTCAGCTATTTCAATACTTTGCGAATTCGTACGAAGACGGATAGTTATCATTACATCTAGAATATTTATGTCTAAACGTAAATCTTAAGGGGAGCATTTATGACAGCCCTACACTCACTGTGCATTGCGTTGCCTTCGCGCAGACCCTTCTCTGTCATCCTCCTCACTGACAAAGAGAACACCAGTCTTTAAATTTACCTCGAAATACTGTTCTTTGATCCGGTAACAATCTGAAACTACGAGACCCAGCTCATCGACACTGAGGTTTAGATCCTTGGCTATATTTCCTACAGAAGTCCCGGATTCACCTCTTCTGAAAGGAGTAGGAAAGCGTCGCGGACACCGCTTCCAGTAACAATCCAGCAGAACAAATAAAAGTATCCACCACAGGACTCCGATTAACAGACGACATAATCCAACTCGACTTGAATTCAGCATAGACGAAATCCAAGTGGTGTCGAGTATTGACGGAAACTGTTTCGTTTTTCTCTTATTATGCACAATGCTGTTTCATGCCCAGCCTCTCGGTGCTTCTGCGGCTCTTGTGTCAAAGCCCAACCAGACATCATCACGCTCTTAGTCTGGGAGGGGCATCTGGATTTAAATAATCTCGTCTCTGTGTTTTAGGGTCACACTGCCCCCCCTACGGCCATTTGGACTAATTACATTACAAGCCATAGGAAACCATTACACAACAATTTCTGTTTAATGATTAACACAAAATTATATTTATATTTTCAACCAAACAACATGCCAAGAGTTTGCCAGGTTTCTGACTTCAGAAAATATGAATTCACTAGTTTTGCTATCTGGTAATATGCAAAGCATGTATATATATGTAAATGAGGGCCGCACAGCTGTTTGCGAGATGTTATGTTTTCCGCCCTTTGCTCAAAGGCAGTCGAGTAACCAATTCGTACAAGTTGATATACCTCAAATGATGTGGGCGTAAACACACAAACGCTCAAAGGCTCATTGTTGTTACGGCACACAAAAGGCTGAAAATAGTATGAAAGTAAATTTAAAGAATAAGAAGTCTTCTATGCAATAGACTGTACGTGTAACACAGCATGGCGCGAACTGATATAAAAAGGTACAAAATGCTACGTTACTTACGTTACTTAACTTTAAGTAGTATGAACTTAACATTACGTATAAAACCATTGCAACACTATACTGCTGGTCTAATCGTATTAGTTTGGTCTCAAATACCATGGACAACGACGATTGCATTGATCAGAGAAAACGTCACAAAATGATTTAAATAGGAGAAAATCAGTTTCACAACAACACGTTTTACATGTGTAAAACATACACACAGATGTGAATGAAGTAGGAACTAATAAACACGAAATACTTGAAGCAAGTAAGTCAGCATTTAGTCACACGCAATATATTAAATTTGTAGGACATTACAAAAGTGCCGCTCTTACCTTTTCTTTTGGGTAAAGTCTGAGTCCGTGTAAAAGTGTCTCCTCCGTTAAACGATGAGCTCAGCATCAGCAGGTGGAAACGGGCGGGGAAAACCACTACTCACTCTTCAGCGTGTCTGAGCTGAAACACACGTCATACTGCTGAGTAGCTTTAGAGTAAGACCAGCTCCCGTCAGGGTGGGTGGTGATCATGGGGGCGCTGTACCTGCTGAAATCGCCGTCTGTCCGTGGCACTTTGACAGCTATTAAACTGATGAGGCTCAGCAGAAAGATCACTGACACCGACACAATGGCGATCAGCAGATACAGGTTTAAATCAGAGAAGCTCTCCTCCTTTGGGCACACGTCTGAAATTAGTCTGGATGTCAGCTGTGCTTTCAACCACCATCACATCAATAGACACAGAGCTGACAGGGAGGGTTCTCCACTATCAGAAACCAACACCACCAAGGGGTGAGCTTTCAGGTCATTGTCACTCATTCTCCTCTTAGTCCGATTTCTCCGTGCTGGTTCCGATCCGGAAGAGGTTGTTTCCTTTGGCTCAGACAGGTAATAAGAAAGCAGCGCATTGTATCCAGAGTCGGTACAGCCCTGATCTTTGCCACAAAGTATCCCCTTCAGAGAATAGGGATGCTCTCACTGTTACGGAGCCGTGCTCAGAATAAGGCGCGAGAATTGTTGGATTATTGTCATTTTCATCCAGAATTAAAACGTTCACAGTCACGTTGCTGGCTGAGCGGAGGAACACCAGAGTCGTGGCCTGAACTTTAAACTGAAACGTTTTTAATCTTCGTAGTTAAAGACTGCAGGCTGATTATGTCTCTCCAGCTCTGAGTTGAGTTCACCATGTAGATAACGGTAATGAGTTAGCATCACTGTTTAAAAATGAATAGCTCACGGACCATTTTGATCGACGTCAGCATCAATTGCTGAAACAGTTTTTTATAATGCCCCTACTGACGTGTTTTCTTTCACATAGACATTGATGATGTTTCTGTGAATAGAGGTTGTTATCATCACATCTGACACGTGAACATTAAAACGCTCGTGCTGGAGAGAGTGGGCTGCCCTCATCAGTAGCAGTGATGCTGACGTTGTATTGAGGTGCGCTCTCTCGTCAAGAGGACGTCCCCACCAACGATAGTAATTTTTATAGTTTGACTCCAATTTAAAAGGACATTATTAGAAATTTTACAGTTAACCATCGTTTTTCCCTCCGTCCTTATCCAAACTGAAACAAGTGCAATGGCGTGCCAATGGACGCGTCCTCTTTCACTGTGTTTAAAGTGACGTGACTGAAATTTCAGGGGCATTGTCATAACATCTAAAACTTCAATCAATTTTTGGCATGTGAGGTGAGAGGAGAAGAAGCTCCGTCACTGGCTTGTACTCGAATCTCAAAAGCATTATTTTCTTCAAAGTCAATATTCTTTTTATTTGTAACAGTTCCAGTTTTTTCATCAATAGCAAACAGATCAGTTTGTTTCCCTCGGCCTACTTCACTGAAGGAATAGGAAACTTTTCCATTTGCGCCTGCGTCTAAATCAGTAGCATTTAGTGTTATTATTGATGTACCTATCTTAGCGTTCTCATACACGCTTGTTTTGTACAGAGTCTGACTGAAAGTTGGTGGCATTATCAACTGTCCAAGACATTTATTGTAATGGCCATAGTGCCTGTTTTAGCAGGTGTTCCTCCATCAATAGCAGTCAGTATCAATCTGACCACAGACTGTTTTTCTCTGTCTAAAACTTTCTGAAGCATTAATTCGACGGTTACACTCTCTCCTTTATGTGTATCGAGAGAGAAGTATTCATTTTGGCTGAGCTTGTAGGTATTTACAGCATTTTTACCGACATCTGCATCATGAGCTGGGTGCAGAGGAAATTTAGTTCCTGCTGCTGTGCTCTCCGTAATGTTCATTAACTGTGACGTTCTTAAAAATGACGGTGAATTATCATTTACATCTAGGATTGTAATTTCAATCCGGTACAGTTTTAATGGATTATTAATAACTGCTTCTACGCTAAGGGAGCATTTGGGCTCGTCGCCGCAGAGTTCCTCTCGATCTATTCTCTCATTGACGTACAGGACACCAGTCTTTAGGTTTACCTCGAAATACTTTCTCTTTGATCCGGCAACGATCTGAAACATGCGGGACTCCAAATCCTGGACATTAATGTTCAGATCTTTAGCGATATTTCCGACAACAGTCCCCAGATTAACCTCCTCTGAGACGGAGTAAGAGAGCTGCCCAGACACTGCTTTCCAGTAACAATCCAGCAGCGCGAACAGGAGATATATCCACACGGAGCTCGGTCTGCTGCTGGTAAATGCATATTCCATACATCGAAAAAAAGGCATAGAAACAGAATCGGTCAAGAATGTCACTAAAATCAACAAATTACACAAAACAACGTTGATTTTTCGGCATATCTGTGATACAATAACAAGATAGCCGTTGCACCGTTCTCTTTCGTCGTCGTTGTCTCTTGTTTCAATCGCCGACAAACATCATCATCCTCTGAATCTGGGAGGAGCCGCGAGCCACCAAATAGAAGTTCAAATGTAATGGTCTACAGCGTCCTCATGTGGACAAGTAGAAAATACGTTCATTATCAAGGCATTGCAAATTTTGCCAGTCCAGACATTCTTCATTTCTACTTGTATATTCAGAGTCAGAACTGCCAATTAATGATTCTTATTCTTGAATCAGATTTTGTCTCTCGTAGTATGACCTATTTTAGAAACAGAGTCAAAACATGACGCTATTGTAGTCAGAGAATAAGCTACTGAAGATATCTCACATCCAAGTACGAGTCACATCCAAGTCAATTCAAACTCCCAGACACACAAGGAAATATTGATTTAAGAAAGAAAGCATAACCAAAGAAAATAAAGAAACTTTGTCTTCAGGTCCACGTTTGTCTCAAAACAACTATAACTATATATATAGAGTTGAAGT